>NC_041335.1:18657907-18822907 GCF_004354835.1 Perca flavescens | reverse complement strand
TTCCGGTGAGCGCTGAGCGTTACTGAGCAGCCTCCAACTGAGAGAGACGACGTAAATGTGACCTGAGCAACCAGTCTGAAAGTTGTAAGTCTTCTGGTAGCTGTGCCAAGAGAAATCTCAATCATTCCGAATCTTGCAGAGACAGAGAGTGTAGGTATATGTAAGGAGATAACATGGGCACAGGCTAATTATTGCTAACTAACATGCTAGTTAACATTTGTAATTAAACCTAAACAGCTCATGTAAGTCGAAACTGCCTGCGAGCTTCTCCTGTACTATACGGTAATTCCTCTACTATGTGACACAATCGTTAGCCTATTTTTACAAAAACGTCTGCTACGGAGCCATAACGTGAGGTACAAGGTAATGGAGACTTTTATACATTGTCGTGTTTCTTTAGAAATAAACAATGGACAAATAGAGTCTTTAAACGCTTCAGATGTAAAGTTATTCGCTGTCAAAGCGACGTCAAAATGAATGGCAGTCAATGGAATGCTAACGGGAGGTGATCGTTTTGTAGCATCAAAATGGCGCCATAGGAGGTTCGAGTTCTGAAGCAAAGCTTACCCCCTTGGCTTTTTCACACTCGCTACCAGACCCTAGGCGCAGGCACCCGCGTCAAGCCAAAATCGAGCCGCAACAATGGCCATCTGGAGGTTTCCAGTCCACTTCGGAGATGCCGCCCTCCAGTGGCAAAGTAAGTCTCCCAGCGATGGGGAGTAACGTTACAACAAACCCCTTTCCCCCCGGTGCTAAAAACATCAAAGAGGGGACACAGACACATGAAATATTTTTTTTATATTGTGGAAGGAACTTGTTTGGTGGAACATGTGTATGTTCAAAAGTTGTTTTAGTCGTGCAACAGAAAACTCTGATTGGACAGATAGTCCAACTAGCTGTCTGGATTTATCCTGCAGAGATCTGAGGAGCAGTTAACAATAGTCCTCATAAATCCACCAGAGTTTAAAATTCCAACACAAACGTAGCGGCAACGGAGCAATACCGGAAGTGGAACGTTGTGAATATAGACTACACTTAATACAACTCTAAGTGTTAGACTGTGGTGCTGTTAAATTGGACTGCACTGAATGTAAAGTGTTCCTTTAATTTTGTCAAAACACTGAGGGTCTGAATATGTTTCATACTGAGAAAAAAAGGCTCAAACACAGTGCCTATAGATGTGCATTGAAGAATTTTAAATGATTATAATAATCTTAAATTTTGATTTTAGAGGGTTAGCATAGTGTTTCCGAACTGTGGACAGTTACCAAAAAACACTCCAAAAAAGAGAGAAACTGGAATTAAAATGTGCATTATGAAAAGCACATGCAAATGGACTTGCTGGTGATAAAGGAAAGACACAAAAAGGATTTTTTGTATTTTTTATTTAAATTTGTATAGTCATTTAGGTAATTTAGTAATATAAAAAACTGATGCCAATGCAGATGTATTTTTTTAGGTCCTGAGCAGAGAAGGTATGCTTTATAAACCATTGGGCTGGACAGTGATTGGTACTTGTGTCCTGTTTGCTCATCTCCTCTCTTTCTTTCTCTCTGTCTTTCTCAACATTACCGTCTTTTCCTTCCATTTCACACACACACACACACACACACACACACACACACACACACACACGCACCCACCCACGCGCACACCAACCGGTGCGATACTTGACTAGACTGGATCCAACTTCCCAGTATAAGTTTGTTTTGGTGAGAACAATTTAGAGCATTTTGCAGAGGAATGAAAGTAACAGGGGGAACCAGGGTAACCTGATGAGAAATGGACTTGTCATGTCATCATCTGAGGTTGGGTACCAATCCTCAAGAACAGACAGGCTTACACAAGGATGTGGCAAGGGGAATTATTTTTTTAATATATAAGGGTTTTATTTTAAAGATTGTGACCGGAAATCACATGTGGCCAGAAATCATATTGATTATGTCTGGCTTGACTCTGGACTGAGAGTACAACACACATTAATGCCTCCATTAGTGTAAGACTAGAGTATCACTATCTTCACCATGCACATAGGAAACCATGACATATTTTATAGATGCTTATATTGCCTACTTGAGTTCACTGTTGATTCGAATGAATGTGGTACTGAACTAAAAGCCATTGACAGTAACAGTGAAAAAAGCACACACACACACGCAGACACACACACACACACACACACAATTATTCAAGTTTGTTTTGAGTATTACTGTATGTGTAATGTATTAACATGAGTTCCAGTGTTAAAAGTTTAGTTTATAATGTCGTGGACAGTCCCGTAATTTACAGTAAAGGAGAAGCTTTAGCTTCTACAGCTAATTTCCAGCTGTAGTCCCCAGCCAGTTGTCAATTGGCATTGACATATATATATATATATATATATATATATATATATATATATATATATATATATATATATATACATATATATATATATATATGTGTGTGTGTGTGTGTGTGTGTGTGTGTGAGAGAGAGAGAGAGAGAGAGAGAGAGAGAGAAAGAGAGAGAGAGGGCACCCTGACAATGCCTTGCCCATTTTAAATATTAAAGTTTCATGGCTGACTTTTCTCTGGTTGTTACGGACATGGTCGTCTTTCACATTAATTAAAGTGCTTCCTGTCCCACGCGCACACACACACACACACACACACACACACACACACACACACACACACTTACAAACCAGAAAGGTATTGCAGTGCACTTTGATTCTGGCATTGGTTTTGATCATATTGCGGCAAAATGGAGAAAAAAAAATGGAAAATTGCGGGAGTGTGAGGGTGCTGAAATCAATTACTGAAGCAATGAAAGGGTGCTGTCCGTGGTGCTGGAGCACTACAATTTATCAGTCACGTTTTCTCATTGGTAGACGATGAGGCATAGGCTACGCTACGCTACGGTAGTGTGTGTGTGGGGGTGGGGGGGGGGGGCTATCTGGGGGACGGTTGGGGGGGCTCCCTACCGCAGGGAGCGCGGTTGAATCACCGAGCGCGCCTCCGTCGGATCTCTTCTTCCTGCCGTCACACCCACTGCTCGGTGTTGTGGGTTCGCCCCGTAGAGAAGGGGAGGACACACAGCAGCAGAGAGTGCTGCAGTGCAAGCGCAGCGGGGGCTCGGAAGCGGAGGGGGAAAACACACACACACACACACACACACACACACCACCACCATCAGCCTTATTGCCGAAACTTGGTCTAAGGAGAGATCTGCAGCGACGCCGTAGCGACACAGGCCGACATGGAAGAGTATTTGCGGAGGGTCCAGAGCAGACTCGGGGTGAGTTGAGAGCCTTCAGGGGCGTTAACACCAGGTTGTGGGTGTAATGAATGAGACCATGACAGGAAGGCAGATACTGCTGTGCTACAGGCTGCGTTACTGTTGCTGAAAAAGCGCACGGCAAAAGCCTCTCACGTTTATCGGTCCCCCAAGCACCTGTAGATCGACAATATGACAGTACAGGGGATGAGCTCGTTGTGTTTACATGAACATCAGTGTGTGAATTTGAATAAGGAGCTTATTTCTGATAAGGGGGAGGCATGACATCAACAAGTTTAGCCAGAGGCTGTCATCCCTGTTATCTGGTTGCTCTGCAGATACTGACTCATGATTTGCATTTAATCCAGGACTGAATATTTGTTCACACATAAAAAAGCCTCATGCAAATACCAAACAACCTAATTTATATAGACTAAAGGACTGTGGAACCTTTAGGGCACAAACATTTGCATATTGTTATAGATCATGGATATGTGGTTCAATTCTTTTTACATTTCTGTATACAGTCTTGGTCTGTGTACATTTAGTCTGCCAGCAGTGCCCTGCAACACTGCACAGACGTTCACATCAGGGAGCCTTTCATGGATGATGTAGCCTACATGCCTTTGGGCTATGGGCTGTAGGGTCATGAAAACAGCTCTTTCTATATGTGGTTGTTTAAATGGCATGACCATATTATCAGTTGCAGTGCATGGCCATGAGGTTTCTTTCAAAGATTTTGAGCTGTAAACACATATATTCTCACCTGCTACAAAGACTATTTATGATGACTCAGTGGCCAGTTAACATTGGCACTGCTACACTGCATTTATATTTTGGCTGAGTTGTTTAATTTCTCTGATGAGTATAGAACATTGCCAAGGACCGGTGTCAATGTCAGGAATTGATCAGAAAAAACTCTGCTGGCCACTGAAGAGCACACACACTATTGTTCAGTGACTAATTAATAGTAATGATTTAGCTGTTTTGGTTATTGAGTCAACTTGGTGCTGTTTTTCATGCATTACAAAGGAGTGGGAGCACACAAACATACATTTAGCCTTGTAAGGCTTTATGCTCTCAATTAATGATATTTTCAGCCATTCTACAGTATTCAGAATATTCAGTTTATTCATGTAAACAGGTGTCTGTCGGCACCATACAAACATGCATATGAACAGCCTGTCTGGAATTAAATTTAAAGAGGATAAGAGCTTTTATCTGGGATTTACTTCACATAAACGTAGGGGGAGAAAGGAAGATCAAAGAAGCAAATCTGCAGATCAGAGAACAGCAGGGTAAATGAGTGATAAGGAGGGCAACTGATGAGTGTCACCAAATTTGCAGGTAAAGTGCAATACATATCATGATTATCAACAATTTCTGTCTCATATGCACGGACACACACACACACACGCGTGCATACACACACTTTATCTCTCTCTGTCCCAGCTCTCCAATATAAACTTTGATGATTCCCCATTTTGCTGACCACTCTTTGTCACTCTCCCTCTCTCTCTCTGCTCTCTGTATGGCCACTGTCCAGAACATCCATACCTCTAATTGGCCCAGCTCTTAGTGCTTAATGAACCTATCTTTCTTTCATACTCAGTTTTTCTCTGTATAGCGCCACAGCTCTCCCTCCTTCACTCTCCCATCGTTTGGCATAGAGCTGAAACAATGTGCTGAGTGGACTTCTACCATCTGTCCTTCTCAGTCTGCACACACACACACACACACACACACACACACACACACACACACAATCACAATATTAGTAATTTTCAAATCCTGTGTGTAAGGTGCGCCAACATTACAATTTATTCCAATAAATCTCTACTACAACACATACTGGAATAAGTGAGATGTAAAACACATTGCTAAATAAAGGAGGTCCAAATTGCCTTAACTGCCTTTCTAGGCACTCCTGCTGTGAAAACAAAGGTTGGCTATTGAAAGTACAATTATTTTAAAAGCATTTATTGGAATGACCAAACCAAAAGGAAAAGGAAAAAAGAAAGCATCGACTGAAATGTTCTTCATCAGAATATTGATACCATCTTTCATAAATGACTGCAATGGAGTCTAAATCTTCTTACGTAAAACATTTACTTTTTTCTTTGTGCAAAGAACAAGGTGATTTGTTCACTAATCATATTCCACACACACCACTAAGTGTTTTCTTCTTATTTTCTAATACAAATAGTGTAAATTATGCTGCAAGTAAAAAAAATCACAAAAAGTATAACTGTTTGTATGCATATTATGTAAATAGTGGTATTGTGGCTCATTCACTGCACAACAAGAAGAACTTGCCTCTCATTCTCAGCCCGGGTTCTTCCTCTGTGTTTTTGTCTCTTTGCCTGTGTTACAGTAAGAGGGTTTCCTTTGGGTGCTTCAAGTTTGTGTCCAGAGACACGCAGTCAGTCGAGATGTCTGTGTGTGATGGACTGGTGACTTGTTAACAGTGTTTCCTTGACTTCATTCTAATGTGCTTGGAATAGGCTCCAGTTACTCCAATGGTTGCAAACACCAGATATGTAAACATTTACTGTTTCAGAATACATTTAAATGTTTTACAGCCTCACAGCTTTTATGCATGGAAAAATTACTGTCAGCGAGTAAATCTCCTCATCTCAGAGTGACATTTGGCTGAATATACACATTGAGGCAGCAGGGCATCTAAAGGAGATTCATAATACTGTATATTCAAAAACTGGCCTGCGATGAGGAGAGAAGAGGAGAGGAGAGGAGAGGAGAGGAGAGGAGAGGAGAGGAGAGGAGAGGAGGGGAGAGGAGAGGAGAGGCTTCTGTGGTGAGAAAGGGGAAAGAGCTCAGAGTGAGAGCACTCAGATTGAAGGATATCTGATGGCCAATGTATGCTCGTGCACACACACACACACACACACACACACACACACACACACACACACACACACACACACACACACACACACACAGGAGGCTTTTTCTCTCTCGCTAATGCATGGCTTCCTTTCTCTGGCTATATAGTATTGATTTATTCTCCTTTTCTCTCTCCAATGAAGGGACTGTCTGCAGACCTCGTTCCCTTATCCTTCTCTCTCTGACACACCTTCTCCTCTTTCCTCTTCAGTGTTCTCTCCCTATCCACTTTTTGCCTCTCATCTTCATTCCTTCTTATCTAATTTCTTCCTTTCTCTTTCTTCTCCCTATCACATTTTTTCACCTGTCTTTCCTCTATTTTTACCCTTGTTCATTTTCCCCAAACACATTTACATGTCTGATTCATCAATCTGCTGCCCATACTTACATTTCAGCTCCCCTTTTTCCGTAAGACTCTTCAAACTCATTGCCCTCTTTCCTCCGATCTCACTCCACTCCTTCCTCTCTCATTCTGAGTCTAATCAACAGCCTTTAACCTCTCTTCTACTCCCTCTCTGTGCTTTGGGCTCTTATTTCATTTATCCGTCTGGCTCTATGAATCTGGTAAGGCCCTATCAGAACTGGACTGGGATAAAAAAATCAGCCCTGGACTTTTGAGATCCAGACCAGCCCACCATAATCAGTTGGACATCAACCGTCCTTGCACTCCCCTTCAACAAATGTACATACCAGCAGGATTCAATATTAGCACCATTTACCAGCCAAATGCTGATAAAATATGCAAGTGGCAGGTAGATTTGCTTGACTCACCAGCCCAAAAAAAACAAAAAGTTAATTTTGACCCCTTCATACCAGCCCCTAATACGTTGCTCAGTGGTAAGTAAGAGAGTATGATAATGTACTCACTGATTCAAAAAGGTTGCCTGGCTCCTGATGGCAAGATGCCTAAAGGTTAAGGGTAGAGCCTGGGTGTCATCAAGATGTCTTGTATAGTAAACAAGTGACAAGTCTGTAAGTTAAACTAAAGCTGCAGCTAATGTTATAGTGGAATGTGGATAAATCAGAAAGTTATAGTACTATGTTTGCAAACGCCTTAGCTTGCTAATACATAACTAAAATTAGCTTACTAACAGCTAACTTGTCCTCTCTGATAGACAAAAGGTGCTAAAATAATCATTTGACATCCTTAAATCTCGTGTTTTTAGCTTGACAGCTACCGGCACTTTCTGGAGTTACTTTCGCCGCATATGGGAGCGGGACTCAAATGTGCTCCCTCTTTATGTTAGGATGGAAGTGGGCCATAGTGGAATGTGATTGGCCAGTGTTCAAATGAGAGACAAACCAGTGGGTCAATCATGTGAACTCTCTCCTCTCTGTGGGCCGGTCAGTCAAAGACCAAGGATGTCAATGGCCAGTGTTCATATGAAAGACACACAAGTGGGCCAAATGATGTGATCTCTCTTCTCTTTATGAAAAAAAACGTTTTCAACCGGACTGCAGCCCATTCAGACCACACAAATCTCCTGGTACTCCCGATTGCCAATCCATGCCTGGGCCCTATGAACCAAAACAAGACACCAACTCCATTCCATATGCATAATAACCAGTACTTTATTTGTCTATTCCCAGCATTCAGCTCCATTAAAATCACCATCCTCCATTGTATATTTGACAAAACAAATGTGCACACCATAAGTTTGTTTTTCTACTTTCAAGGCAGCCGTTGAAGCCATTTTGTCAATAGTCAATCAATCACAGTTAACATTTTTTGTCTTTGTATTTAGATAGATAGCATGGAGCTGCCTTGTAACTTACTCACAAAGCATTTTCATTCGATAGCGTCTTTCCGGCTGAAGATTGTCCACAAGGGAATGCTGTTGTACGTAATCTGCAATCCAAATATAGGACAGGGACATGCAGGGAATTCAACTGCATTTTTCTCAAACATTATGTGCTTTCATTTAAACAAGAAGAAGTAACTATAGGCCAAATTGTTCACTGTGATAGGAGGAACTAGTCTTCTTTGAAAAATGGAACACTGTAAAGTATGTAATTTGTGACTAGCAAGTTTGAACATTTTGGTAAAGATTTCTGGTCACAAAACTAACCACCTATGTCTGAATTTTAAGAGGGTATACCAAAAAGTGTATGAAGTTGTCAAACTTATATCACTTCAAATACTCACTTGACAGTCCTGATGGGCTTCTATCAAAGTTATTTTTCAATGCCACAAAGCCAGTGTATTGTGTGTTAGCTTAAGTTGGAGGATACACAATGGAGCTTGTGGCTGTAAGGTTGTTTTGGGCAAGAATCAAGCCAGGAAAGATGAATGGTCAAGGCTTCCTACCGGCCTTTTTCTTTGTGTAAACTTGCTAGTTCCCCTCCAATCAGAGCATCCTACAAGCCCATTAAGATGAGCTACAGATAGATGAGATATTCATTGTATCCACATTTTTCTGCTTGATTAATGGTGCAGGCTGCAGAGCAGGCTTGTACTAGTGGTGAGTCAGCTTATCTGTTTTAGATAAAACATTACAGATTGACACAGAACATCCAGTGCAAGATGGGAATGGGTGAGTGTGATTGTGTGTGTTTCCTCTCACTTACAGTAAGTGTAATGAATGAGGATGCATGTTGCATTTCTGTTATGATGTTTTGAATTCCTAAATTATTTTTTTTAATTATTCAATTCAATTAATGTTGAATGTCCAGATACTTGACCTTTGGGTGTGTGCCCCAATGTAACTCTAGGTAAATAACTGTATTAATTAAATACCAATGCTGGAATGCCATATTAAAATCTAATACCAAGAATCCCAGTCAATAAATGAAGGGAGAAACCTAATTTTCTGCCTTTTTCACACAGCAATGAATGCTTAATCTTTGTAATGGAGCTGTCATTAATGTCCACTTAACCTAAATGAGGAGTGTTTGTCTGCATTGTTTAGTTAAATTAATGGGACTCATCACTTCTCTGATACAGCGTGTTACTCTGAGTTTCCAGTGAAAACGTTTCTATCGCTAATTTCGACCATTGCTTCACTGTTACAAATTATTTTGCCTCTAGTGAAGTGCATATTGAATATTATTCTCTTGCAAGCATTAGCTAAACCTTGCAGCACCATGATTTCATTATTAATGCATACAGTTGGTTTCAAAATTCTGCAGTCATCTAACACAGTCATGCTGGCTTAAGGAGTTTCAAGTGAAACTTTTATATCAGATATCAAATCAAACAATGATGTACAGTACTGTCACCTACTTCCATTGTTGGGTGTTGGAGAACAAAGAAATTAAATATCATTGAATGATGTCTTGTCAAGCATATTTAGAAATGAAGAAGCCAACAATTTGTTTATGTATGTGTTTCCAGGCATTAGAGGATCCCATCCATGCTGTTTTAGGCGGACCAGAGCCAGATGTTGACACTGTGGCTGCAACACTATGCATAGCACTACACTTCAGCCAGGTAACATGAATTCTATCTGTTAGTGTGCAGGTGTTTCTACGAGTTTCAGACGGTCAAAGTTTTCCAAGGTTAAAAGGCCATATAATGTCCTACCAGTGCATCTATATTATCAGCCCTCACTTTAGACACTTGTGCTGTGTCTAGTATATACTTATTGTCATGGAATACTGTTTTAGCAGTTAGTATCTCCAAAAGCATGTAGATGTTCTTTGATATTCTGTATCACCTAACCTTTTGATCAAACTGCTTTTCAATGTAATTTTTAAATGGCATATGAATCAGGTTGCTCCTCCTACAATATGTAAATGTAATCGAGGACACCCCTTCACATAATACATGATACAGCACGCCTGTCCCCTGTCCCTTATTGAGCTGTTCGGCTACTAGCAACTGCGTGGAGGGGGGGTGCATGCTCACGGAAGGCTTGTATCATGTGGACGCGCCAACAGTTTTGTCGTCATTACTTACAATTCCTCATGGGGGTGGCAGAAACAACGCACTATAGCTTTAACAATTTCATTTATTCAAATAAAACATACTAATTGCTTAACTTTGTGGGAACATCAGATTCCAATTCTGTTTTTGACCTACTATGTGTGTCTGTGTGCTCCAGAAGGAAACGTCAGGTAGGGTGTGTGTGCCGGTGCTGTGCCGCCGGCGATGTGACGCTAAGTTGCCCGGGGAGACGGTGAGGTATCTGCGAAGGATGAAAATTTGTGAGAGCTTGCTGCTGTGGAGAGAGGATGTAGACCTCGTGAAGCTTCATCACACCGGAAAACTCTCCCTCACACTGTTGAGAGATGGACTGCTAGATAGGTAAACACACTCACATATGCAAAATATTTTAAAGCACAAACACCAGGTCAGTTTGTAGATGACTTCAGTTAATCTTTAACTGCTTTATAGATGAGACACCAGGGAAGTAATTAAAATCTTACCTGAAAAAGACGGTTCAGTGACACACACACACACACACACACACACACACACACACACACACACACACACACACACACACACACACACACACACACACACACACACACACACACACACACACACACACACACACACACACACACACACACACACACACCAAACATATCCAGACACAGTGGGTTTTGGCTCAGAAGACTGTTTGTTGATGCAAAAATGAGATTGAAAGTATGTTTGTGTGTGTATTTCTGGCCTGTGTGTGTGCATCACTCATGACCCAAAGGGGAATTGTATTTATGCAAATGCCTCACAATCATCACTCCTTCCCCTGCAGCCATCCATATCTCCCTCACCCCCGTCTTCTCCTATCCTAGCTCTGAGTACCATACCTTGGAGTCCAGCATTCTGCGAGTGGTCCATCACGACGGGCAGCAGGACGCAGGGGATGAGGGGGCATCGTCCGCGGTGACGACAGTCGCCGGGGAGATTCTTCAAGAGGCAGCAGAGCACGTCGGAGCAGCGCTGGGGGAGACTCTCGGAGGTGAGGGAGGCACAGGCGCCCCCCCAGGGGTGTGTAATGGGGCGATGAAGGAGGACACACACAAATCCCCTGACATGACTCGCTTAACACCCACCAGGAGAGATGGAGAAAGAGAGAGATGAGGGGTGGTGAGTGTGAGTAAGGAAGAGTGCCGAGACACAGAGTTCCGTAATGTGACTCTTTTTTATTTAAGTTAGTTTAGTCTGTTGAGTGGTTTCTGTTTAGTCAGGTCATATTTTTTCCACTTAAGTAAGAAAATTGTTACACAAAATCAAAGAGAAATCACTAAATGTTTTAAATGGATAAAAGGCAAGACAATAATAGAGAAAATAGTAAAAGGTAGAGAGCGGCCGAGAACAAAACTTTCTACGCATGTACTGTGTATGAGAGTCTTACAACAGAATGTGTGTATCTGTGTTAGCTTGGGTACAATAATATTAATAAGTAATAGCATACATTTTATACTAGATGGTTTACTGCAATTAAAATTACATTAGTTGAACTCTACTTAGGGTGACTTCACACATACTTGTGTCTGATCAACAGAGAGTAGTACATTTGCAGTGTGTGTGTGTGTGTGTGTGTGTGTGTGTGTGTGTGTGTGTATGTGTTGTTAAGTCAGTTACAGCCTGCCAAACAGGTACTCAAGTTGTCAATATTCAGCAGCTGTGTGGAGGTTGGGCAGAAGACATGACTAATCTCGGTTCAATAACACTGCTACTTTTCTTCTCTGCCGTCTCTCACTGTGATTTACAGAAAGACAAACAGACCGAGAATGGTCATAAAGAGAAAAGGTGAATAAAGGATGGAGTGAAAGTGAAGTCGAGAGACACATAGAAATATACTATATACACATGCTACTGTGTGTAGTCCAGTTCTTGTATTTCTCTATGAGAGCTCTTTGGACAGTGCATTTTCAGGAGAGTTTAGTAGCTCAGCTCAATTCCTGATCTTCATAAACTCTGTTTAAAATCAAATGTTACCAGAGGACATATATTACTTTTTATTGGTTTATATACTGTACTGGCAATTAGCTATTTAAGCAACATTTCATCTTTTATTTACAGTAAATGTACAATGTATAGTTGTACTGTATATTTTCTACAAACTGCATATATTTTTGAGTTGTCTTGATTAAAATGAGACCAATAGGAATATTATATATTGATATACTGATATACTGCTCCCCCCGCGACCCGACACCGGATAAGCGGACGAAGATGGATGGATGGATACTGATATTTCGTGGAGCATAAAAAGCACAAAATTGTAAAGACTTGAACCAGAAGTAGCTCACATGACCATTGTCCCAAATGTTGCTCTTGCCTTTCATTAAATGTGATGATTTACTAACTATTGTGGTACCTCAGTGATGGCACTGTGTACATACAGTGTAAAGTCTAACCTTACTGGATTTTCCACACATAGTTTCACAAAAACAACACAAAAAATTATTTTCTTTTGTTATTGAACCAAGACTGAACGTACATGAACTTATGAACAAGAGCCAGAGTGTGCATCCTGACACACCCAAATGTGTTTGTGTGTCCACAGAGGCCTTGCAGCTGCAAAGTGAAGCTTTGTGGATCAAACATGGCCGTCGGTCAGCACAACTGGAAGAGCTCATGAGATCCTTGGAGCATTGGAGTGATGTCACTGCAGGTCAACATGATGCGGCGAAGCTACAAGGTGCATATTATTTTATTATTTATCTTATTTACTTTTATTTAACCAGGAACAGACTCATTGAGATTAAAAATCTTTTTCAAGAGTACAGCAGTACAACCACATGTACATACAAACACAAAATACACAAAATACACTAAAAACATAAAACAACTGAAGCAGCAAATCCCTCAAAGTCAACCACAATCCTGAACACATCAGGCAAAACATCTGCAGCCAGATGTGGTTGCCTCCAAGTCAATCAATATCCTCTTAAAAGCGACCAATGAGACCAGCTCATTAAGTTTCATGGATTTCTGTAACTTGTTCCATGTAGAGGAAGCAGCAAACTTAAACGCCTTTTTCCCCAGTTCAGTTCTAACCTTTGGAATAGACAAAAGGAAAAGATCCTGGGAACGAAGATTGTAAGTCCCGATACTATTTAAACTGATATAGGTCAGGATGGAAGTAGGCCTAAAATAGCCTTGTATATGAAGATATGCCAGTGTTGAAGTCTCCGTCTTGATAGAGAAGGCCAACCAACACGTTCATACATTTCACAATGTTGAGTGAGGGCTTTAAAACTAGTGATGGAACTCAGAGATCCATGGTATAGCTACAGTGTCCAGTGCATGTAAACTTTGAGACGAAGCATGCATGTGTAAAACATCACCATAGTCAAGTATAGACATAAAAGTGGCAGCAACCAGCCAGCAGTGTAAAAGTGTAAAAGAAAGAAATTCATCTATTAAAATATCTGTACTCAGAAACACATTCGATATTTGTAACCTGGGAAGTGAGGATTGAAGGCAGGTTTGATTTGGATATTGAATTTGAAAAAAGCATGACTTTTTCAGCATTTAAAAAGTTTTAAATCATAAAGATTCTGTTGAAGCGTGTTAAAAGCAAGTTGTAACTGGGAGAGGGCCTGGTCTGGGTTGGATCTTGAGCAATACAGTACAGTGTCATCAGCATAAAAATGAAATTTTACATTAGACACATTATGATCAATGTTATTGATATACAGGGTTGGGAAGGATACTTTCAAAACGTATTCCATTACAGAATAAAGAATACATGCCCAAAAATGTAATTTTTAACGTATTCCATTACGTATTCTGAATACTTAGATTACTTCCAGAGGTGGGTAGAGTAGCCAAAAATTGTACTCAAGTAAAAGTACTGTTACTTCAGAATAATATGACTCAAGTAAAAGTAACAAGTAGTCATCCAAATAATTACTTGAGTAAGAGTAAAAAAGTACTTGGTGAAAAAACTACTCAAGTACTGAGTAACTGTTGAGTATCGTCTGATTTATTTTTTAACACAAGCATTCCATCAGATGGACAAAAATACAAAATAATCATCTTTAGGCAAATTATAGTTCATCCAATCAATAAAATAAATTAAAATAATTAATTAATTACAAAATAGCTTAAATTAAAATAATCCAGGTAAATTCAAGTAGGCCTACTTAAAAAATAAAATCAATAAAATAATAATACATAAAAAATAAATAAGCACAAGTAACACAAATTTCCAAACCTTTATACTTTTTTACCAGGCTCTGCAGCCAGAACTAGAACAAGATAATGGAGCTGCTGTTTCGCACTTTTACTAAGGTAAACAGGCTTTCATTATGAGGCCAGAGGCCTGTACTACGAGGCAAGATTTGGGGTTAACCAGGTAACTTCAGGTTCAACCCAGGGTTTTCTGTACAAAGGTGGATCACTTGATACCGGGTTCAATCGCCATGGTAACTTATGCTGGACGCCTAACCTGGTCGGGAGCAGGTTGGCGATCAGAAATGAACCGGTGTAAAAGCACCGCCTACTGACCAATCAATACTCGATTGATAACGGCCTCACAGTTCTTATAGAAGATCAGGCGGAGCTCGGTGCGCGGAGAGAGAGAGAGAGACCGCGGTTGTTAGGTGACTTGAAGCCGGGTAACTGAAAGAGATCCAGGTCATGTTGATCTGGATTGGTAGTACAGGCGGTTGATTCTGACATTTTTGTTTTGCTACGACTGTAAAGCTGACCCGTCCGTTCTCTTAATACATCCATCCATGGTCCGGTCCCGCTTTCAGTACCCGATCCGTTCCACCTGCACAATCCGTTCTGCGCATGCGCAAGATGTTCACGCATGCGCAGATGATAATACCGTTTTACAACCTGCCCGATCTGTTCCACGCTAGCCTCCACCCAAGCTAATGTTAGTTTAGCTAACAGCTAATTCGGCTAACCGCTAGCCGACAAATAACGCATGCGCAGAACGGATCGTGCAGGCAGAACGGACAGCTAGATTCAGTCTAAAATAACGTTAAGTCAAACATAATAGGAAAAGCAGGCTACAGCAAAATTAAGACTTTACAGTAACAATAAAGACAAGTATTGAGTGATTGTATTTTAAATGAGCACAAGTAAAGTAGAACTGACGTAACAGCTGTTATATATGGTAACGTTTTTTTTTAAGTTTTATTTTGAGGGTCTTTTAAAAGTTTGCATGCTGTCTCAGCTACCGGTTAGCCGAATTAGCTGTTAGCTAAACTAACGTTAGCTTAACTGTGGAGGCTGACGGACGGCAGACCGCTACAATCAGCTAGCGGTTAGCCAAATGAACTGTTAGCTAAAGTAACGTTAGCTTCCCAGTGGAGGCTAACGGCAGACCGCTATAATCACCTAGCGGTCCGCCCGAATTAGCTATTAGCTAAACTAACGTGAATTAGCTATTAGCTAAACTAACGTTAGCTTCCCGGTGGAGGCTAGTGTGGGAACAGATCGGGTAGTGTCGTAAATCATCGTACCACAGCGCATGTGCAAACATCTTGCGCATGCGCAGAACGGATTGTGCAGTTGGAAAGGATCGGGTACTGACACCCGCCGCTGAGATTGAGTACGTGACGAGACTGCACAACTACATTTGATTGGTGAAACACAGTCACGTGGTAGAGCCTTTAGCGGAAATCTACTCTCTCTGTCAAAATAAAACATTAAAATGAGGCGTACGTGAGGGGATAAAAACAATGACGCGTAGAATACCAAAGAGGTAAAAAGAAAAGTAACGAGCTCATTGTAGCCTAATGTAGCGGAGTAAGAGTACAGTTTCTTCTTCACAAATCTACTCAAGTAAAAGTAAAAAGTATAGTGATTTAAAACTGCTCCTAGAAGTATACATTTTTCAAAAACTTACTCAAGTAAATGTAACGGAGTAAATGTAACTCGTTACTACCCATCTCTGATTACTTCCACATTGAATTGCATTTTACAAGTGTAGGAATGCGGCTATCACATACAGCTTACTAAACAGGCCTATTCTGTTGTGTTCTTCTGTTCCAACTGGCTGAACGTGTACCTGAACAAGCAGATCGATTTTTGTATTTGTAGTCCCCAAACTACATACTACAAAAATCTAACCGCAGTCTAAGCTACCACGAGCTAATTTTACTAACGTTAGCTAGCATGTCAAACGGGGCTAGTCAGTCTTTCAACGGCTCTGGGGCTACTAAATTAGCACGTAGGAGAATGTAAAGTCGCACATCAACAATCAAGGTTGTTGTATCTTCTAATGAACAACTGAATGTCCACAACATCCACATGCTTGCAAGTTTAATGCAACGGGCAGCATTACATCTTTACAGGTTACTTTCACCTGTCTCCCGCTAGCAAACAACTTCCTTAACTAGCGTCAACATCCTGTCAGCTGAACACACTGATTCAGAACTCAATGTAATAGCGCCTACTTCTGGAACATCAGTTATTAGCAGCTAACTTCAGAAACATAAGAAAATGAACTATCATTCTTCATAGCTAAGTAACTGATATAGCTTACAGATAAGCATTCTTGTAACTTAATATTACAGTTAATATTACAGTTAGGATACCACATCTCCCACCGCTTTAAAGGAACACGCCGACTTATTGGGAATTTAGCTTATTCACCGTAACCCCCAGAGTTAGACAAGTCGATACATACCCTTCTCATCTCTGTGCGTGCTGTAAGGCTGTCTGACGGCTCCAGCGGCATCAGGCCAGCACAGAACATGCAGGTGAATGGTTCCAGTAATCCTACTGCTCTGAATAAGTGACAAAATAACGCTGACATGTTCCTATATACATGTTGTGATTTGTAAAGTCACAGCGTGTACAAAAAACAACGTAACAGAGACACAGCCGTCTTCTAACTGTAAACAAACCGGGAACTATATTCTCAGGCGGAAGAATATAGTACTTGGGCGGAGTGATATGCTCGCAGCAAGCCTGTCTGAGAATATAGTTCCCGGTTTGTTTACTGTTAGAAAATGGCTGTGTCTCATGTTACGTTGTTTTTTGTACACGCTGTGACTATACAAATCACAACATGTAAATAGGGAACATGTTGTTGTTATTTTGTCACTTTTGTCACAATTTGGAGCAGTAGGCTAGTTGGAACCAGTTACCTGCAGGATCTGTGCTGGGCTAAGCTAATGCTGGAGCCGTCAGGCAGCGTTACAGCACACACGGAGATGAGAAGGGTATGTATTGACTTGTCTTACTCTGGGGGTTACAGTGAATAAGCTAAATTCCCAATAAGTCGGCGTGTTCCTTTAAGTTAGCAGCTTATTACCTATAGAATGAATCACAGGTAAGCTACAATGCACAATATGTAACATCTTAAATGACATCAAATATGTGGAACATTAAACTAAATATGTGCAGTATATATTTTATTGGTTATATATATATGTATATGTTAAACTAGGAAGTAGGGCTGGGCGATATGGCCTTTTATAAATACCGCGATATTTTTAGGCCATGTCACGATACGCGATATATATCTCAATATTTTGCCTTAGCCTTGAATTAAAACTTTGATGCATACAATCACACCAGTATGATGATTCTATAAGTCTAAATTAAAACATTCTTGTTCATACTGCATTAATATATGCTAATTTTAAACTTTCATGCAAAAAAGGGGATATCACAACTAAGTTAACATAATTGTATTTATTAAACAGTGAGTGGCACAAACAAAAAATTGTCAACAGAAAGTGCATGTTTTGTGCAAAATTGTCAGAGACAACATTTCAAAACAAGACATTAGGGCACGCTTGTGCATGCTGTAACTCACATGGCATTTCAAAACACAAAATTAAAGTGCACTTCTTGTACATAATGCCACTACAATAATTTAAAACAAATAAAGTGCCCTTTTGTGCATGTTGTCATTAAGATGACATTTCAAAACAACACTAAATTTAAGTGCACCTGTTGTGCATAATGCCACTAGGATATTTAAAACAAATATATATAATTCGCTTTTGTGCAGGATGTCACAGGTAATTTCAAAATCAGTAAAATAAAAAATAGCTGCATAATAGGAAATCAAATGTTGGAAAAGAAAGTGTATTTATAAAAAGGACCCTCCTTTTAGTTTTTTAATAAACAATCCTATGGTTTCAAACACAATACCTAAACATAAAACAATTCACAAAAGGTGAATCTGGTCCATTATGGAAAAGTTTGCAGCTTTAGTTTTGGTTTCTTCTGCATGAAATATATGGCACAAATAAAAAGTAAAAATATATGTAGTTGTATTTCGTGCATACTATGTTGTCCCTTTGTAACAACAACCAGTGAATACCAGGTTGTTTAGAGGTTTTGTGCCAAAAACACAAGCCTATCAACGGCGTCTGGTTTGAGAGATGCTCGATGGCATGTAACTATATTACCACTGGTACTAAATACCCTTTCCGATGGGGAACTGGTGGCGGGCACACACAGATATTTTTTTTGCCACATTTTTCAGGTTTGGGAACATTTCCTCATGGTCGTTCCACCACTGCAATGGATTTGCTTCACTGTCAACATTAACAGACTGCAAGTAGGCAGACAACTCTTTTTCAATAAGCTCTCTCTGCGACAGTGTGGTGGAAGATGTTGCTGCAGTTTTAAAGAAGCTGCCCAGGGATTTCTTCCTTAGTGGCTCTTCTGGCTATGATACCGTTGTTGCATCTTGAGGCAGTGAAGCCGCCAACTCAGCTGTGCCCTGGTCAGTCTCATAGAGCATTGTCTCCATCCATATGGCTCTGCTCTTGATGGCCTCCACCTTTTTTTCTGTGCAGTATGTTATCTTGAACCTGGGATCCACTAAGCCTGCCATGTCCAGCAGGTCGTTAGTGGAAGGATCAGAATACTTCTCCCTCAGGTAATCCAGGATGGAGGCTTTGATAGACTGGATCAGTGGGGTGTCATTCTCCTGACGTGCCAAGAGGCTGGACTGGAAGAGATGGAGAACAGGCTTGACATAGGACACTGTGACATAGCTCTCACCGGATAGAGCAGGGGTGGCGAACCTGTGGCTCTTGAGCCGTATGCGGCTCTTTGCCTGCTCCTTTGAGATTCTTACTGTGTACTGTGTTATTGGTGGATTTTTTTTTTTTTTACTTTTTGAAACATTTCAGATAAAAAAAAAAAAAAAAAGCATTTGAATGCATCTGCCAATACATTTGCCAATTATTTTAAAATAAAAAATAATGCAGCAGAGTGTTTTTATGGACAGATTCTGCCACCTGGGGAAAAACAGCTTCCTGATTAACCCTTTTACTGCTGAATCAGATTGTGTAAAAGCCCCTCTAGTGACAAATGAGTGAAAGAGTCGCTTTGAGTGGCCACAACTGAGTACAACCAGACCTAAAAAGGAGGGTGGATAACAAAGACTGTCAGGTTTCACACGGAGTGAATCTAAGAACGAAAAAAAAACCATTGAAAACTGCTATGTATTATGAATGTCATTAGATCTGGAAGTCACTGTTGCTGTTGTAATGTGGACCTGCATGTGTTGTGTGGCTTTTTGCTATGGTGCGTGTTTTTTTGTGGCGCTTTATGCTGAACTGGTTGGCCACCCCTGGGATAGAGCGTCGGTGAATTCCAGGAGAGGTTTGAGAGCCTTGTGCACTGACTCTAGAACTTCCAGGTCTTGCCAGGTGAGAACAAGATGTTGGGTTTTCTTGTCTGCAGCCAAGACTTGAGAAATAGCTTGCTCCTGCTCAATCATCTTCTCTCGGGATCCCCACCTGGTAGGAGACTCACTGATGAGCTGGTGTGCCGGGAGATTTAGCTCTTGCTGCGCTGTGGCCAGGTCTCTCCTCCTCTTCCAACTGAAAGAGAAGCTGCTCACTACCTTCTTGCACACAGCAACAGCACGGTCAATACGGGGGTCCTTCATGCCTCTCTCTGAGAATGAAAACAAACATTTTAAATGTTGTAATAATTTAAAAGGGTATAGTAATTGTGAAGAAATCCACTCAGCCTAACACTAAACTAATTCTTGGTAATTATTTATTTATATAGTACTGTGTAAAAGTGAAGATGCTATCAAAAAATATAAGTTTCAAAATATAAAAAAATGCACAATAAAGAGCAGTCTACTGACACACTAATGCAGAAAAAGAAAGTACATGTAACTCTTAGGTGCCTAAGCTAGTATATTACAGTATGTACTTTTTTGAAAAATCACTCGCATTCTCTCTCTCTATCTCTCTCTCTAATATTCAATACAGCTTTATTGGCATGGGAAACATATGTTAACATTAAATTCTGTGTTATGACCATGCAGTAGGCTATTATAACATTGCTCATAGGGCTGGGCGATATATCGCACGATATTGTTAGGCGCATCTCGTCAGTAAAGCCGGTTCCTTGATTAGTAGTAAATCGCCATCACCTGCTTTCAGATGGAGCAGTGTTAAATTAACACTCCTGGGGGCTGGGAGTGTATGAGTCCACACTGAAAAGTGTAAAGTGTTAAAATATAAGTGTTAAATTAACACTCAAGAGTGTTAAAGTTAATGAGATAATTAAGTGATTAATTTAGTGATGATTGAGCATTATTCTCATATATCAATAAAGATAATTACTATTTTATCACAGTGGTAAAAAACACTCACCAATTGCAAGATGCAGGTGATGGCCAAAACCCTGTAGACGTGTCCAGTGGTTCAGGCTCACAGCTTTGACGATGTTAGCGCCGTTATCGGGGGTGATGCACACCTGACGAGCTTCATTTAAATTCCATGACATGAGAGCATCTTGCAGGCCTTGTGCGATGATCCCGCCTGTGTGATCCTCAGGAAGAAAGCTCGTCTGAAGGCACTTGCTTTTCAACTCCAAATTGTCTATATAGTGGACCGTGAAACTGAGGTATGGCTCACATGTTCGGCTGCTCCATATGTCGGCAGTTGTTGAGAAGTCACAGAGGGTCACATTTACAAGCTGACTGGCCAGCTCTTCCCTCACTTTAATGTACAACTCAGGCAGCGCTTTCTCTGCAAAATATTTGCGACCCGGCAGATTATATCTTGGGTCAAGTGTGTTGATGAGCTTTCTGAACCCGGGCTTTTCAACAACATTAACCGGGGACATGTCTTTTGCAATGTGGTGGGTTACTGCACATGTTATCTCCTTCTGTTTTTGACTGTTTTTGTCGTACGGCGTTGATCTGGAAATAGAAGAGGCCAGACTCAGTTGCATGATGTGCTGGTTGCTTAGGCACTTTCTTTGATATTGCACCGCTCTGAGATGTTGTCGTGCGGAGTTTCAAGCACTCTTCATTTTCTAGCGGGTGGGTTCTCAAATGGTGATATAAATTTGATGTACTGCTACATTTTGAAGCGATGCTCTTGCGACAGATTTTGCATATCACCGTTGTTTGTTCAACATCTTCCTTCTTGAAACCAAACCACCGCCAGACGATGGATCCTGTGCTGTTTTTTTTTTTTATTAATTCATCCTCCTCCATGTGTAACCGTTAGCACCTGCTGCCGCTATCTTTCTGCTGGTCGAGGCCGTATGACGTTGCACGCACGACAGACTGACGTTTGTAACTATGTGCGTTTGTTTTGTCTCTCTGTGAGAGGGAAAGACGAGAAAGAGTGTGAGAAGCCTGGAGTTAAATGTCCGCGAGTAAGTTAATCTACAAACAAGCATCAAAAATAAAATAAAATAAGCTTCTTAACTTAGGTTATCAAGGTAATCATTATGCTTGCGCTTCGATGCTGGACAGGACAAGAGGGGGAAAAAACAAAGGGAAAAAAAATGTCCGCGAGTTTCAGGATATAGTAATTTTCTACATCGCACAGACTACAAGCCGTGATATATCGAGTATATTCGATATATCGCCCAGCCCTACTAGGAAGGTTCGTCCTTCCAGAGAGCATTGTTGCTCTATTCCTGAAACAGATCTCACTCTAACAAAGCCTTTAAGGTGCCCAGGCGAGCGTCTCTCCCGCTCAGAGCGTCGCACCACTGATGCAATGGGCAAGTCCGGTGGGACCCAGGTATCAGGAGCCAGCTGAAGATCTGGTGGCTCAATAGGTGGAGGTTCTCCTCTGTCATTCAAACTTGTAGGCAAGGGGCCCACACAACCTCCAACCATGTCCGACAAGGTTTCCTGTTCATCCTCAGACTCAGAACTTGGAACAGTGTCAGCCAGTCTAGCTCTCACTTGGTCCACGTACCTCTTCATGGTTTGACCACATCCAATGATCACTGTATAAGAAACTGGGCCAGATGAGCTCTGGATGACAGCAGGGATCCACTTAGGACCATAAGAATAGTTCCTTAGAAACACATTATCCCCAGGCGAGAAACTCCTCACTTTTCTGTTTGCGTCATGAGTCTGTTTCAGTTTCTGTTGCTTTTGCTGCACTTTTGATTTCACATCTGGCATGAGCAGGTCAAAAGCTGATCTGAGCCTCCGTGACATCATCAACTCTGCAGGTGACAAGCCTGTTGTGGCATGGGGTGTGATGCGATAACTGAACAGAAACCTTGACAACCTGGTTTGCAACGTATCACCCTTCATCTTCTTCATTCCCCCCTTGAAGGTCTGAACAGCCCTCTCCGCCAAACCATTGGAGGATGGGTGAAACGTCGCTGACCTCACATGACGGATGCCATTCTGCTCCATGAATGAGCTTGTGAAACAGGCTCCATTGTCCGATACCAACATTTTTGGTAGACCAAACACACTGAAACTCTGCCGCAGTTTCTCTATGGTAGCCTGGGATGTGGATGACTTCATCGGGTAGATGTCCATCCACTTTGAGTGAGCATCCACTATAAGCAAGAATATCTCTCCTAGGAAAGGCCCCGCATAGTCCACATGAATTCTTTACCATGGTGACTCTGGCCACTCCCATGGGTGCAAAGGTGCAGTGGGAGGTGCCTTTTGGTGTTTTTGACACTCTTCACAAGACTGCACTTCCCTTTCCACATCCTGATCCATACCTGGCCACAATACGTAAGATCTAGCCAGACCTTTCATTCTTGACATGCCAGAGTGTGACTGGTGCAGTAACCGCAGTATCTTGTCTCTGCCCTTTGTAGGTATGATTACGCTGGCTCCCCAGAGCACACAGCCGTCCTTTACACTCAACTCCATTCTCCTTTGGTGATATGGCTTGAGGTGAGCATCTGTCTGTGTAGGCCAACCTTTCAGGACATATTCATGAATTCAATATCACATCCTTAGCGGTCCAGCGCTTTATCTGGGTCGTGTCCACTAGCTTATCATCTAGCAGATCTATCATCAAGACTTGCTCTTTTGCCTCATTATCTGGCACTGACATAGGCAGTCTGCTCAACGCGTCTGCATTGGCGTTGTTTTTTCCTGGTTTGTACACAATTTTGTACTCGTAGGCACTGAGGTGCACAGCCCATCTTTGCACCCTCGGGGAACCCATTTGAGGAATGGGCTTTTTTTCATTAAAGAGAGAGATCAACGGCTTATGATCCGTGTAGATAATGAAGGCTCTTCCATACAGATATTTGTGAAACTTCTGAATACCAAACATAATTGCCAAGCCTTCTTTGTCCAGCTGCGAGTATTTCTTTTCAGCAGGTGACAATGTGCGTGACATGAAACCCAGGGGTCTCTCGCTTCCATCATCCATCAGGTGTAATAACACAGCACCTACGTCGTACGGTGAAGCATCACATGACAGTATTAATTCACGGTCGGCTGAGTAATGAACTAACACTTCCGCTGAGTTCAGCAGGGCCTTGGATTTTTTTAAAGCTTCTTCATGTTTCTTTTGCCATTCCCAGCTCACATCTTGTCGTAACAGTTCATGCAGTGGAGCTAACAGGGTTGAAAGGTTGGGAAGGAATTTATTGTAGTAATTTAGCAAACCTAAGTATGACTTAAGTTCAGTCACATTTGTGGGAGTGGGCGCCTCCATGATGGCTTTCACTTTCTTCTCCACAGGGTGAAGCCCCTGTGCGTCCACTCTGTGTCCCAGATACTCCACTTCCTCTTGCAGGAAGGTGCACTTATTTCTCCTTAAGCGCAGCCCAGCCTCTTCCAACCTTGTTAACACAGCTGTGAGGTTCTCCAGGTGATCTGCCTCATCGACTCCAGTCACCAGGATGTCATCCAGGTACACCGCCACCAGTGGAATCCCCCGCAACAGACCCTCTATGGTCCTCTGGAATATGGCTGGTGCTGATGCAACCCCAAAAGGCAGTCTGTTGTAGGTGAACAACCCTCGGTGTGTGTTTACTGTCAAATATTTTTTTGACTCATCATCCATGAGTATTTGCTGGTATGCATGACTCATATCCAACTTGGAGAACTGTTTTCCTCCTGACAGTGCTGCAAACAGGTCCTCTACTCTGGGAATAGGATATTGTTCCAACGAGGAAACTGTATTCACAGTGAGCTTGTAGTCGCCACATAATCTTACAGTTCCAACAGGTTTCAGGATCGGAACAACAGGTGCTGCCCATTCTGCATATTTCACAGGTGTGATTATGCCTTCTTTCAACAGTCTGTCTATTTCTTCATCCACTTTCGCCCGCATTGGTGTAAGGTACAGACCTGGGACGGAAGAATCTCGGGACAGCGTTAGCTTTTACGTGGATGGTGGCTTTCGTTCCTTTCAGGGTGCCCAGCTCCTCTTTGAACACATTCTCATGTTTGCTCAGCACGTGCTGTAGTGTTTTCTTTTCTGTCGTCATGTGTTGCAACTGTTGGGCTTTGTGCTTGAGTTAGATTTCCCTCCATCTGAGATGTATCTCTTCCAGCCAGCCTCGCCCTAGTAAACTGGGGCCATTCCCTTTAACCACAATGAGGGGCAGTTTTCGTCTTTGCTGCTTGTATTTAACCCGCACAAGGGCTGCACCTAACACATTGACAGGATCACCTGTATAAGTCTCCAACTGGACTTTAATTGGCCTCAAACAAGGGTTTTTTTATCCTTCCACAGCTTCTGGAATGCATGTTCATTCATAATTGTGAGACTACAGCCAGTGTCTATTTCAAAGTTAACACCTTCCCCATTCAGTTTCATCTCCACCATATAGGGGTCGACTTTTCTCAGGTGTACTTCACTCATGCGTCCCAATCTGAACTTTAAGCAATGAAGGGTAAAAGTGCCGTCTTCTGAGCTATCACTTTTACTTCCACCCTGCTTTTCTTTCTTTTTTTTCTTTGTGAAAACGGTAGGAACCCTTTCCTTTCTTTGAATCTTCAGGTCTCTTCTTACCCTGATTCTGTGCATTTTTGCTACGGCAAGCTCTAGCAATGTTCCCTATCTTTCCACAAGAATGACTTTTTTCTTCTTTGTACTTACAGTTTGTTGCAACATGCTTATTTCATTTGCAACGGTAACACTCTCTTGTTGCTCCCTTGAATGTACCCGCATCCGGTGGGCCTTTGTTGACCTTGAAGTGCTTCACTGTTGCAACTGGGTTTTGCAGATCCTGCGCATTCTTGTTCGCGGTCTCCGCTGCCACAGCAATTGACAAGGCTTTGTCAAATGTTAAATCTGCTTCTGCCAGAAGACGTCTTTGAATCCAATCATCATTAATCCCACATACGATGCGGTCCCTTAACATCTGCTGTAATGTGTCACCATATTTGCAATCCTGCGCTAGGCGACGTAGCTCTGCCACATACTCCATTACTGATTCATTATGCTTGCGATTACGGGAATCAAACTTGTATCTCTGCACGATTTCACTCGGCTTAGGATCAAAGTGATCTTTCAACAGGCTTACCAATTGTTGATATGTTTTATCCTTTGGCTTTTCTGGGCTGAGGAGGTTTCGCAAAAAAAAATGTATCCTCGTCGCCAAAAAGATGTTGTATCTTCTAATGAACAACTGAATGTCCACAACATCCACACTGTCTCCCGCTAGCAAACAACTTCCTTAACTAGCGTCAACATCCTGTCAGCTGAACACACTGATTCAGAACTCAATGTAATAGCGCCTCCTTCTGGAACATCAGTTATTAGCAGCTAACTTCAGAAACATAAGAAAATGAACTATCATTCTTCATAGCTAAGTAACTGATATAGCTTACAGATAAGCATTCTTGTAACTTAATATTACAGTTAATATTACAGTTAGGATACCACAAAGGTGACCAATAAAACTACAGCAGATGACTACCCTTGGCTAATTAAAAAGTTAGTTTAAGATGCTTCTTCAGGTTGGAGGTGGAGTAATTTGGAAATTCTGAAAGGAGGTTTGTTGCTGGCAAGCAGAGGTTGAACTGTACAGTTATATTTCATTCTCCCTGTTCTTTCTTTAATGTGAAATACTTTTTGAATTTCCAAGATAGAAATGCATTCCTGCCCTGGCTCTGTTGTGCCGGTTCCGGCTGCATTTCTACCTCTATCAGTGATCACGCAAATTGGGACTTCTTGGGGATGCATGGAGTTGCCTTAATTTATTCAGAGAGAGTGAATAAACTTGTGAAACAGAGAAGTATCGTCATGTAATCCATTGATTTCAACAATGTACTATACTCAACTGTATTCTAAATACCAACTGAATTTTGTTGCACCAGCTATTTGTAAGTTCTTTCTGAGTTTAACTACAAGCTAGTTTCAAGCTACTACTAAAGTTGCTAAACTGGGGTTGCACCATTTAAAGTTAAGAATTGTCGGAGCTGGTAAATATTTTGGTAATGTAAAAATCGGCTGCTAGGAAACATTTGTAGTAGTCCAATCAAAACCAATC
The DNA here is from genome assembly GCF_004354835.1 of Perca flavescens. Lineage (NCBI taxonomy): Eukaryota > Metazoa > Chordata > Actinopteri > Perciformes > Percidae > Perca > Perca flavescens. The sequence continues at coordinate 18,796,161 of NC_041335.1, read as the reverse complement.
AACAATGTAGGCTAAACAGGAAGTCCCTGTAGCATCACCATAGATATGCAATGCATATGCAATATGTAATACTAACAGCTAGTGTTTAAAATAGTAAAATAGTTACTGCAGTACAAATTCAAAATACTGATGAGAGTCGTCTCCCCCGCCCCCTCCTCCCCAGACTCGAAATTCAAAGAGGTTGCCAGTCTGAGAGCGCAGCATCTGTTGCTAGACGCTTATCTCACATAGCCAGACATTACTTCACAGCACAGCGGAGTAGCTAACATTAGATGCTGGCTATATTGACAGTCATAAAAGCCCATGCTCACGCAGAGCTCTGTACCCAACTGACAGACATACTTTTTCAGCTTAGAATTACAGTAGGAACCGCTAAAAACATGGAGCTCTGTACCCAACTGACAGACATACTTTTTCGGTTTAGAATTACAGTAGGAACCGCTAAAAACACAACTACCTCACCGTCCTCTACACCCGACTGAACACACTTTATTGGCTTAGAATTATGGCAACAATCGCTAAACACACTGCAAATTTACAGTCCTCTCTTTCCAATTAACAGCCCCCCTCTCTTGGCTTAAAATAACTCACTGTTGTCGGCTTCGGCCGCTTAACAGGCTACATATTGTAAACAGCCATGGCCCGCTTGCCTGGTCCTCCGGTAACGTTAGCAGTAGCAGGGTTAGCAGTAGCAGGATTAGCATGACAGCATTAGCCAGGACCAGTCGGGATCACTTTACTGGCTGTGTCTCAATTGTTTTTGCGAATAACCAACTTGGGTACTCTAACTATATAATTCAATGTAAGTACACAAATTTTGAAATGACATAAAATGCCCTTCCCTTGTAGCCGTGATAAATTAGCCTGAAGCTAATGTTTACCTGTTCAGGAGGAAATTAGCCAACTCGTGTGTCCTTTTGGGCTCTAAGCTGCCTCCATCTTTCAAATACATCTCCAATATTTACCCGGTGTTTGTTACGTCTCTGGTTACGCAACTGTTAGAAACATGGTATATTTGGCAACCCTGCCTGGCTGTCAAACTGGGCAGTTGATAACAACACACAGACCAAAACACAAACAGAAATTCCATCACGAAACATAAAATACTGGCATTTGCATTGTTGTCAGAAAAGATAGTAGTTTAACTTAGCATGTTTCCTTAAAGGTGCAATATGTAATATTGTATGTAATACTGGCAGCTAGCGGTTAAAATAGTTACTGCACTACCAATTCAAAATACTGGAGAGTCGTTTCCCCCGCCCACTCCTGCCCAGACTCGAAGTTCACGGAGCCTGTCAAACTGGGCCGTTGATAACAACACACAGACCAAAACATAAACATAAATTCCGTCACGGAATGTAAATTTCAAAAAGAAAAAATACTGACATTAGCATTGTTTTCAGAAAAGATAGTATTTCAGTTTAACATGTTTCCTTAATATCTTATAAGGCACTGGTGTCATTTTTGGATTTATTACAGTACAAATATTACATATTGGACCTTTAATATCTGATGACGCATTGGGGTCATTTTTGGATTTATTACAGTAAATATATTACATAATATGTAATGTAATTACATAATTAATGTAATGTAAAACGTTTACAGGACCTGTAAACATTTTACACGTCTCTTTATAATGGTGGTTGACAGGGAAAATGCTTTATTGGCCACAGGGGACTTTTCCGTTGCAGTAACGTAAATGGACACTGGAACAAATTGTTCACTTAATACTGTACATCCATTCGCATCACAAGCTGTAATGTAACTGCCAAAAATGACAGTTTTAGGAGGCCAAACTATACACCGTTTTTAAACTTAACTGCCAATCCAGCAAGATGTAGGGGTTTTAAACTAAATGTGGATACATTTAACATAGTTGGAGGCTCTCTGTGCTCTGCTGTTGACAGAATTGTCAGGTCACTTCATTGCTTAAAGTTTAGTATAATCACTGTAATATTATTTTGCTTGATGGCACATTTTCCATAGTATCGCAACATCCAACAACATTTCTATTACCTCTCAGTTCTGAAGAGGGCCTTCATTCTTGTGTTTTTATGTCTGTTGTGAAATAGTTTTGTATTCTTTTGTGTGTGTGTGTGTGTGTGTGTGTGTGTGTGTGTTATATAACTGTTTGTTTGTGTGTGCCGACTGGCTGTAGACTTGGAGCAGCTGCTGACTCTGGATCTGAAGGAGTTTTCTGATGGACAGATGACCATAGCACTCACTTCAGTGACCACATATAAGGAGGTAAATTTATATCATAAAAAAATCTTAAAATGCTGGATTCCATTAGTTTCTCTTCAATGAATTAAAACATGAATATAAACCAAATTCAGGGGTTTTTTTTCTTTTGAAATATGACAATATCTTTCTGAATGTTTGAATGTTGAAGAAGAATACTGGCCACCTATAATTAAGGGTAAATTAACCCGAGATATTATTACAGGACAACATTTAAAACTATGTAAATGTGGATTCTTAAAGCTTGTGTGCTGACATAGAAAAAATGGCTAATTAATACACTTACTACTTACATTAATGGCCTCATTAGACTCACTGGTTCCTTTTAATACATCAGGGTGATTATATTCAGATATAATGTGGTCCACTTACCTTTGTTAGTTGTTTTCAAAGAAGCTCGTGATGACTTTGCTAGTCTTTTAAAAGAAAAATGTATGAATGAATAAAACTTTTTCAAGAACATTTTTTTTTTTTTTTTTTTTAAGTTACTTTTGATGGCTTTGTTGTTTTGGATACATCACACCGGTGCTGTCATTTTGGGGATGTGTTGTTATGCAAGTAGAGGAGCCCCTCTGATGTGATGTTCTGCATTTGGATGAGATGCAAATGGAGGCCTGAGAGCCTCATACACAACCAGGTATTACCTGCCTCCCCACTGATATCCTAAAATCCAACACACACACACACACACACACACACACACATAAACATACACACAATTGTAGAAAAGAAAAGTCAACACAAACATTCCACAAATGTGTATCATTTGTGGAATGTTTGTGTTGACTTTTCTATCTTTCTATCTCTGTTGCTGTTATTCTTCCTATTCACATTTGCAAACGCATGCACACACACACACACACACACACACACACACACACACACACACACACACACACACACACACACACACAGAGGATGCTTAAAGCCTTTAAGCCTACCCCTTGCTTTTCTCCCTGCTGCAACTTCTAATGTGTTCACCCCTCCCATCATCATCCCCCCCCCAAAAAAAAAAAAAAAAATCATTCATTATTTCTTTTATATCTCCTTTTCACTTCCAAAGCCCATTTTTCTCAGCGGCTGCCTAGCGTGCGGTATTAGGCTATGTGTAAAATAAATGATGTCTGTAGCCGTAGGGGTATGGCTCTGCCTCCCCCAGAAAACTACCTAACGTCCAAGGAACATTAAACACCCAGATCCTCGTTTAGCGAATAAATAACCATTCATTTGAATGGCTTTGTCTGTGTGTGTGTGCACCGGACTTTCTGTGCATATTTTACCAGCGCTGTGCCTGCATGCTGTGTGTCAGGAGAGAGAGAGAGAGAGAGAGAGAGAGAGAGAGAGAGAGAGAGAGAGAGAGAGAGAGAGAGAGAGGGCCCATTAGAGACTTAATATAGAATAAATGGCCAGAGGCCTGCGTCGCCAGCGGACCCTCCAACTCCACAGCGTCATGGTGGGTTACTAATGACCTGAGATCGGGCTCCAAAATGAACTCCTTATATGCATGTCATTTGCAGTGTGTATATATTTATATATTATTTTTTAATTGTGTTTGAAAAGAGAGTAAAACGGTATGAGAGTGTCATTTATTGAGGGGGTTTAGGGAAGTTCTGCCTTAAATGATTCTTTCCAGAAAACTAAATAAATTAGATTCAATTAGTCTTTAATGGTTTATGTGTTATGTGTTTGTCAAAGTGTGATTTTTGTCCCTCTGTGTGTGTGTGTGTGTGTGTGTGTGTGTGTGTGTGTGTGTGTGTGATAGCAGTAAAAGAAGACAGAGTAGAGGCTGCGATTGCCTAGATAGCACTTAGCAGAAGAAAAGCTTCAGAGTGTGGTTTGGTGTAACGATATGGACACATCGTATAGACTGACTAATGTATTTTTTTACTCTGTACAAACATACATTAGTCAGTCTGTGTACTCTTTTATTATGTAAGAGAAAAGTGTGAATGAATGAAGTTTTATTCTTTCAAAATCACTGAGCCTGTCTCGATGTTTCTGTGTGTCATTTATATATGCTCATCAATGTGCGCCACATTTGAAACCATAAAGGCAAATATTTCTATCAATTCTTTAAAAAAATATTTCCATGTTTGGCTACAATGGCACAAAATACTGCTATTGAAAATATCATGAAAACTTTACAATGTTGTTGCACATGAGCAATAATTATATGAATTTGTCTGTGAGGCTATGTGATCATTTTTATTTGTAATTCAGCATGTACAAACAGCTGTGTTGAAGGTGTCACACTGTATAATGATAAAGCTGTGAAAGCTATGCTAAGTTACATATTTGCAATGCAACCTTGTCAGCTTTGCTTTATTGCATATGGTTGCATTCAGTACGTCAAATCTCAGTCTGCACCACAAGAATGAGACTTTTCTGGTTGTCTGCTATATCAATTACTTGTTTGCTGTTTAAATTTGTGCTGTTTTTCTGTTGTTTTCAAAATGCCACTGCTACACCTGCAACTATACTAAGCACGTTCCCTTATTGCTGCAGTCCGTGCATGTTGGAACATCTACTTTCTTTAGGTTTTGCATGCAGTATTTCTGCTTTCAAGAAGCAGAATATGTCTAATAATTAGCAGAATATGTCTAATAATTACCAGCTAAAGTTACAGAATCTTAGTGAGTGAAACAAAGTAAACAGCTCAGAGTGCATCACCTCCAAAAATGTCTGCACTGAAAACACAACTGTTTTTATCGTGAATGCTTGAAGCCCAGACCTGTAATTTCTATTGTAGCCTCACAAACAATTTGGCTTGTTGTCTGACATTTGGTAACTAAGTAAATAAATAACAAGAGCAATTGACACTGTAAGTCCTTATGAGTTGTAGTGGTCGTACATCCATTGAAGCTTGCATAGTCTATATACATTCTATAGATAAGTATTTCTAGGAAACTTAAAAACTAAAAATATAAGTATGCCTACTTGGTAAAATTCTGTATTAGAAATTACCAGTTGCCTTTAGTCATTTCTAGTTATTATGTATTGTTTACATTTATTTTTGTGTGGCAGTTTTTATGTTTTATGAAACATATTGTGTCTTATACATAATTATTTGTTCTATATTTGCTGTTGTTCCTCAGTATTCATTCATTCTCTATAGTAATCAGCCCACACAGTGGTATTTACTTTTATGTGGTCAAGGCAACTTGGATTTTTTTTCTTTCTGTTTTTTAAAAAGTCACCAATTTGTCCCTGTGTACAGAGGATGCTACATTGTCTAATAGACCAATTCAGCACTGTGTCAGCTAGCAGAATAGTCACCACATGAGCCAAAAGGGGTCAAGATCCTTGCTTAAGGGCACACAGTCATTGTGCAGCATCACCTGTAGATGTGAGAGACATGACAGCTAGTAGCTAAAGTGGTACATGGTAACAGAGAAGTTATAAGCTGTTTCTTACTTGTTGCATTACTATGTAATGTTATGTGTAACACTTACATGAAGGCCAATTAATTAACATACTAAAAATACATTATTCACATATTCATGCCAGGCAGTTAGTGTTTGTGTATCAGAGGTTTTCATGGCTCAGTAATTAGCGCTGGCAGATGAAGCATTGGTCGGATAAAGAGTTGTCATGCTGTGGAGTTGATGAACTGTAGGAAGGACAGGAGCCCACAGTCACAAGCACACACACAGTCATGATCATGTGAATAATGTTTTTTTTTTTTTTTTGCGTATGTTAATATGGACATCTAAGTATTCCAATTCTGTTTTAGAGTTCTTTGTTTTCTGTCTTTTGAAAGCTATTTTCACTCTTGAGACTGGAGAGAGGGAAGCGGTGGGAAAGTAATAAAAGTTAGCATTTTGGTTTGAGCTTGAAATCTTGAACACAGGCTAATCCAGTGTTCCACCAAAATATCCAAATAATTGTAATGTTTTATTTTCTCTGCGTGGTAAACAAAATCAATCATCTTTTGTTCTGTATAAGTGTGGCTATCATAGTGTGTGTGTGTGTGTGTGTGTGTGTGTGTGTGTGTGTGTGTGTGTGTGTGTGTGTGTGTGTGTGTGTGATACGTCTGAATGTCTGCTTATGGGATAATGCATCTGCATACGACAACATTATTTTGGACGTTTTCTTTGCTATGTTTTATGTTGTGGATTTATTTGTTTAATTCTTTCTGTGCATGTGTGTTTGTGTGTGGGTGTCCATCTCTCCGTCTGAGGTACGCTTTAGGTTTCATTTTGGTAACGTTGATTGTCTCTAATGTTGTTTGTTCACAGTCCTCCGGCCCTTCTGTTTGTTTATGCGGGGCCAGTTTTGCCCTACGCCACTTGCACAAATAATTATGCTCACTAATGAAGGGGCCCGCAGCCACAGCACTCGGTAAATGCCTTTCTGATGAGAGGCACTAGGAGACAGCAGGTGCAGGGTGGGCCTCCCAGGGACTAAGATTGAAGACCAGGAAGTCAGGGTGTCCCACCCCCTCTATCTCTCTATCTTTCAATTCCTTTCTGACTTCCTGGTTCTTTCTTTCTTGCTGCTTGGTGATTTTCTTAGTGAGAGTATTCATTAATACATACTGCTGTAGCCACTTTATAATATTTCTATTCAACGTAGGAAGGCTTTTTGCACACCTCTTTTGTCGGGCAGGTGCGTTGGATATGACCAAATCTTTCTATTCAAAATCTACAGGCATGAACATAACATCCTATTTACAGTTGCCTGAAATTTGCTGATGCCATCAGGACACGAAAGTGCATTCCTTAATCTGTTTAGTGTTCTTGTGTTGTAGCTCTTTATGTGGGAATACATTCAGACAAATGCACACAAAAAAGCATCACTTTTATCTGCTCTGTGAAAATATTTTTGCTATTAATTTGTTTGGCTGTAACGCACATTATAGGCTGTGTATTGTTTCACATATTTAAGCAAGTTTGGAAACCCCCTACATAAGACAATCATTCATACTGTATAACTTGCCCTGATGTTTCTTCCTCATCATTTTCTCTGAAACTCTTGTTCTTTCTCTCATCCCACATTTTCATTCTCCCCCTGTGGCTTCTTTGGGCTTTGAGGGCAAACAAATAAACAAAACAAAACATTTATAGACTCAGTGCTTGCATCTTGGCCCCCAAATCCCTGCACTTAATGCTGAGCGAATGAAGCATGCGGAGAAGGCCCATATGAGAAAGACAGACAGAAAGACATTTGGGCTTCTTTCTCTGCAAACTTTTACCCCCCCCTCCCCTTTTCCCTCTGTCTCTCCAAAAACTTCCTAAGCAGTAGGCTAATGCTGTTGTGTACGGGTGTGTGCGCACAAGTGCGAACAAGAGCGTGTGACTGGTTTGTGAGCACATGCATGTGTGAGTTTGGCTGTGCACGTGTGTATGGCAAGTGGTATATCTGGCACATGTGTGCGTGCATTTGCATGTGTGTATTTGAGCAGGGTGGTGTCAGCTCGCTCCTTGCCACCCCATTTGCTGTAGCTGTACCGCTGTGATCACAGACAGATGTATAAATCAAACCTCGCTTGATGGATTCATCAGGGTGGCGAAACGATCGCCTGAGAAGAACTTGCAACTCTCTTAGCGTTCTGTGTTCTGACAGAAAGGGTATGCAAAGAGCCTAAATGGATGAACGCTTGATTAATTCTTTGCCGGAGATGTTAGCGACAGCAGGAAATGTGTTTTTGCTTTGACTGTGTTTGCACGGGAATTTACGCGCGCGGGGCGTGAGTTATGAGGCCTGAGTTTTGTACCTAAGGCTATTGTGCATAATGATGGCAGGTTGTGAGAACTGCAAGCAGCCGCTAAAGACTTGCTACCTGTGGAGCAAAGACAACCAAAGAGAAAGGGAGGTGTGTGTGTGTGTGTGTGTGTGTGTGTGTGTGTGTGTGTGTGTGTGTTGGGGCCTAGTGTGAAAGAAAGATGAAGCTGCAAAGTGTGTGAGAGCAAGAGATGAAGAGGCATAGTGTGACAGGGAAACAGAGACACAGGTGAGGGAGGGAAAAATGAGATAAACTGGGAAGATTTGGGTAAAGGAAACATAAAGGAAAGGATGCCATTAGAAAAAAAATAAGAGGTTACAAACAAAGTTAGATTAAAGGGAGAATAATTCCCCTTTGATGCACAAATTCTCTGTATGCCATACGATACTGTACATGGGTTCAACCTACTTTTGACCATACAAACCGCTGGTACTGTAAATACTTAGTTCTCAAAGGTCAGCAACTGTAATTCCACAAAGTCCAAAGGTGGATTTTCGGTCATTAAAAGTGGTCAGTGAAAAGTTGTTTTACACTGAGAGATGCTGCACACAAAGGGCTGCTCTTCAACTATTCCAATCTGTATTCCATCACTTTAAAGTTTATGCAGAAACTTGTTTTTTAATCGCAGTGAAGCAACTTGGCAATCAATCAATTGAAACCCTTTCTGAGAGGGTTAGAAGAATGTCTACTTAGGAAAGAAGCTTTTCTTCTCATAGTACTATTGTCATATTCGTCATATTACCACAAGTAAACCACCAAAAAACTCTTTCATATCAAAACAAAAAGCCATAGGTTGACTTCGAACTATCACCATCACAAACAGTACACTGATTATTTTTACATCCACCATGGGTGTAAAAACTGTTTTAAAACCTTGATATGCTGCTAAAGGACTTTTGTGTTTCATGTTTTATTTTTCCCATACTTGTATTAATAATAATAATAATAATAATAATAATGATAATAATACATTTTATTTAAAGGTGCCTTTCTCGGCACTCAAGGACACCGTACAGGGATATATAAGATATTTAAAAGCAGCAAAAAATATAAATTAAAATTAAATTAAATTGTATTAATATTACTATATTTGTGTTGTGTTACACATATTCTTTTTTCTTATTATTTTAATATTCCTTTCATTTTGTTTTTGTTTCTGTTTACTGTAATTTATGTTGAAAACTCTGTCTAATATAAACATTAAATTATCAAGTGAAAGCCATAATTGTCCTTACTTTTTGATCAGCTGTAGCTTATCTGTAGTACTTTCATGACAAAACATTTTGTTAACAGCATGCTTTTCTCTGATGCGTGGTAATATTGGAAATATTTGCAGAAGCAAAACTGTTTCCAGGACTGTCTGCTCTTAATAAAAATTAAAGCTAATCTCTGCATCAGAGAAGTGGCGGGCCGTGTATTTTACACCTGGGCCTTCAGTACTTTCGTACAGCAATTGAACCAACTTTGGATAACCTCACCATGACACTAGGACATTATCGTGTGGAATAAAGTGATTTAACACAAGGCTCAACACCTAGAGAGTTTCAATACACTCTTGCAGAGACATGAATACACGGTGACTGAAGCCATCACTTTTACGCAGTATGGCAGGATGCTGCATCACATAGTCAAAATGAATGTAATTACCAAAGAAACAAAAACAAACCGGTCACATTTACTCATACGACAACCACAAAGCAATCAATAACACAAATAACACAATCAGTGATCAACAGGCTTCCTCAAATTCCAGCCAAGCTGCTGGGGCTCAACAACACATATAACGCCACGCATACACAAGGGTACAGCGGCCACTGACACTGCTCAAACCTTTAACACCGGCAGCAACAATCTAAAGCATGCAGTAAAAGCAAGTAAAATCATTTTACTAAAATGCAAAAAAATCCATTATACTTACCCAAAGCTGCTCATCATTTTAAGAAAAAGTACATCTTCCTTTCTTTCATTAACTTTACATCTAAAACTCGAAATGAACGAACGTTACTGCTACGGTTATGTGATGCTAGCTAGTTATGCTTCTCGGCCACCGTATACTAACTGGTCCAAAAAACGCCAGAGTAGGTTGCAAGGCCAACTAGAAGGCTCTGTCCTGTCAAAGAATACACCCAACAGGGCACACAAAATTTGATGGGCTAAAGAATATGACAATCAACAACATTGTCCTTGCTTAAACAGGCCTCAGAGTAGAGTTTTCACCCGGAGACAGAACAGAGGGGAAATCAGATTGGATAAAAGCTCTAATTTATGAAATGCACTGGAAGCCGCACAACCGAGGGAGAGAGTAGCAATTAAATTACGGTAATAGACTCATGGGAACAGACTTTGTATATATTTTATATATATAAAATATATTTTATATATATATATATATATATATATATATTTCTTGGCCAGCAGAGAAGGCCTTGCTGGCACTGACAGCCCACCTCTGATATAAAGTAAGTAAGTACAGTGAAGGGTTTAAAGGGAAACTCTCTGTTTGTGATATCTCAGCTTACCAAAAGCTTAACAAATGAAAAACAGGTTTCTGTGTCCGGATCCTAAGGTTCTTGGAGACAGTTAGCAAGTGGATTTTTATAGCTAACATGTTGGTAATTTATAAGAAAAGGCAATCTGTGTATCTGGGGGTGGCAGAAAGAGGGAGAAAGAGGAGGGGCAGGCAATATGAGTAGTAATTTACTCAGTTAAGAGCCAAATGGCAGACAGACTGTCGCCCTGCGTGTTATCTCAGAGATTTGCACTCTACTCGTTTTCTGACTATATTTCCCTGCCTTTGTGTGTGACAATGTGTGTGTGCAGTTTTGTGTGCATATGCACGCAGTTGGGTAGTAGCTTAGAGTATCGGCACCATTTGAGCATTTCTTTGTTATTGTACTGTAAATCATGAAGACTTTATTGCTTTACCAGAGCTCATAGTGTACATACTGGTACATGTTGTTCATACACTGAGATTTTAGTAGACAACTGCAGGCGGATTTATGTGTGTATCTGCATGTGTCAGGGTTACATGAGCATTTACTTGTGTGTTTGTACTTATGTGAGTGAATATGTGTGTTTTAAAGAATCTTGGGAGGCTTCATTGCACTCATCAGGATATCAGTGTTGAGAAATGGCAGTGTCAGTGAAGTGACAGTTGTGTGTGTGTTAGGATTGATGGGCCTGAGTCTGACAGCAACCATATTGTGAAGAGAGAGAAGGATGGAAGGATGGAGGCAGGAACAGAGGGAGTAGTATTGTAGCCCTCTCATCCTCACAGGTTAATATTGACACAGTCTGGGCAGATACAGCGCCTTCAGCGCTCATTAATCACTTTCAGTGGGCCCATACAAATACATTCACACACACAGGCTCAAGCTGAGAGAAGGACCACACACACTGTGTGACACAGCACACAGAAAAAAATGCAAACTTTCAAAGTCAGGCAGAAGCATATACTATTTGGACAAGTCATGCAACATGAAAAAAAAATGTTTTTAAGAATATCCAACAGACACAGACATTAATGTCAAACTTAGAATTCTTCTATTAGCTTTACTAAAACGACAATACCTCTTTTGTTTAAAAGTTCTACTTAAACAAGCACAACAATTTTGACAACTTCACAATACAAACAGTTGTACAACAAATCTAGATTAATCAAGCAAATATGTTTTTTAAAAGTATCACTTCATGTGCAACCCTGCGTTGCAAATTATTGTTGCCATAACATTGTTGTTAATCATTTTAGAAAGAAAAAAAGCAAGTTTCCTTGACAAGCAAAACAATTAATTAATGCAACTTTCCATCCATCAATCATTGTGCGTGTCACTGAATTACCATAATCTGTGCATGGTGGCTTTTTTAAGAGCAAATAGTTAATTTCCAAACAATAAATCACAGAGTGTCTCTCTACCCCTCTGTGCATTTTGACAGCTTCGTCTCTCATAGCTACAGATGAAGGCTTACTTGAAACCACTTCAGTTTGGCAAAAAAATTTAATCATATGCGCAATAAAAAAGTTTTCTGTAACCAAAATGTTTATTAATCATTTTGAGACTATTGCAATAAAATGTAATTACAACTTTTTTATGATTGGTTCATTAATAATATAATTTCAAAAAAGTTGCATCTGTCAAGTAGTTTTAGCATTACACATTTTAGATCTTGATTCCTTCCCCGATTTTCTTTTTTCTTTCTTTTTGCTTATTTGTCCTTTGTTATATCTCTTTCCCAGGACTGGCATGATTATGTGGACGGGATGAAATCATTCAGCCATCGCCATGACTATGATGGTCTGGTGGTTCTCTTATTCATCAATGATACAGTTCATCATCCACGCCAGCAGATGGCTGTCTACTCAAACAACACAGATCTCCTAAACCAGGTAAACAAAATGTGAAACCAACACAGCAAAGTATATGTCAAAAGTGAAACATAAGTCCTTCTCTGATAAAAACAACTCAATGAATACCTTTGGGAACTGGAAATAGGCATTGTGATGTCTGTTATTTATTATCAAATTTCCTGAATCCCTAGATATGATTTCACTTTTGCTAAATTATCGAGGATTGCAACAGCAACTTGACAGGTGTGTTTTGAGGTGTGGGCTGTTAGTTTGGGTAAAGTGCCCTATGGAGAAGGTTGCTCTGGTAACGACGATCAGTAACAACACAGGTTGTTGTTGTTGGCAACCCTGTCACCTTCTCATCTAAACTCTCAGCAATAAAGCAAATAAGCGTATTTCCCGAAATGTCAAATGTTTGCAAGTAAAAGTAGAAAAACATGAAATATTACAACATGGTGGCTTTCATTGCAGATCTGCTGTGAGTTGGAAGAGTCTTCCAGCTGGTCTCTTTCTGGTGAACTGGAGGCCAAGGAGAGTCTCCAGGTCTACCACATTCCTATAAACACCTGTTTAACTTCTGGTACTTCACCTCTGCTGGCAGAAGAAATACAGGGCCTCCTCAAGGATTTTGTTGACCGGCGGAGCTCTGTATTAGCCTGCCACCCCAGCAGTAGGACCTCTTCCACAGAGGGAGTGGCAGGCAGCGTGGAGTTCTCCCAGGGATCATCTGGTATCAATGACATGGATGGCTCTGACATAGAGAGAGCCGAAGGAGGCATTGGAGATGTGGTGCCAATAGCAAGGTAATTAAATACATCCCTTTGATTTTGTTTCCTCCAGTGTCAGTGAAAGTCATCAAAACATGAAATGTATTCATGGACCTTAGGCACAAATTGTCACAATTATTTGACAGTGTTGTTTTATCTCTGTATATAGGGTGATGGCAGATGGTGCAGAAGACACAGGAGGTATAGGAGTTGGTGCTGGTGGGGAGCTTGTGAGCCCGGACAGTGGTTTGACCACCATCCGCAGCAGCCGCTCCTCCAAGGAGAGTTCAGTGTTCCTCAGTGATGACAGCCCAGTTGGTGAAGTTATAGCAGCAGGAGGGCAAGTAGCAGGGCCAGGAGGACTCTTTCTGAGAAACCCTTCTCCCCTGGGATTGTCATCCCTCTCCCCACCTGTTCCACCTGAGAGGAGGAAGAACCACTCTGGCAGAAATAAAAGTGAAAACTTTGACCTGTTTAGTTTTGACCCAGTACATAGCAGTGACCACTCTACGCCAACAAGAGGGGAGTTGGCAAATTCTGGAGTAGGAGGAGATGAAGGAGAAAGAAGAGCGGGGAGCTCTAGCTTATCAGAACTTGAAGAGCTGAGCTTGCTGGATTTCTCTGCTCCCAATTCATTGGGCGGGCTTGACAGTAGAAATTCCTCCATTGACCACCATGGTCAAATCCATGGGAATGACATGATTGACGCTGTGGTTCCTCCAACTCCAGTCAACAGTGTGGCAGGTAGCCGCCCAACCAGCAGGTGCGGGGTCAGGTTCTTTCCAGAAGATGTAGTTGAAAGGATCAATGGCCTGCAGCACAAGGACAGTGTGTCATCGTCATTGTCAGAGACCTGGGAAGAACTTGGCTTTGACACACAAGGACCATTGTCCTCAAATGACAATAATGCCTGGAATAGGACCAAGGAATCTGAAAGCCTGCAGAATATTGTGGACGAAGTTAGAGGGAAAGACTCAGTGGATTATGTGACAGAACAAGAAAGCAGAGAAGAGATCTTAAAGTCAGAGAATGCCCACCAGAAGAGAAAGAGCCTTGAACCCCAGCTTAGTCTGATCACAGAGCAGACTGAAACATACGACACCTGGAACCCAGATCCTGTACGTAACGATCAATGGAACCCTGCCACTTTAGCTTATCTGCAATTGACACCACCGGAGGAGGAGGTAACTGGAAAATGCAGGGCTGATATCATTGGAGTGAAAGAAAAAACATCCTCATTGTCGAGAAAGAAAGCAATCCTAACTTTAACTCCAGACACATCTAAAGAAGAGGACGAAGGGGTACAAGGGAAAAAAGGAGACAGACAGACGGAGCTCCTAGACTTCTGGACGTACTCAGCTCAGAAGGGATTTCTCAAATCGGATAGCGGAACCACCATGTCTTACCCTGAATCACTAGATATGTGGAATATGACAATCTGGGATGACAGTCTATCACCTCTCACAACCCCTGACAACTTGTCTAGAAACTCAGGTTCGTTTTGTGGGGGAAACCCCAATGTTGAGGCTGGCACATCTGTGGAAAGTCCACTAGGATTCTCTGATGGTGGAATGGTGATGTGGAACACCACCATACAGGAAGACAGCTCTTCCACAATAACAAGCCCAGAAGGACCTGAAAATGGAAAGGACCTTAGTCACACAGGATCATTGGATGCTAGTGATTCTCCCGAGACACATGCATGCAAACAGGTAGAAGGACAAAAAGCTATAGAGGAGGAGAGATGTATGAATAAAGTACTTTGTCAGACACCTAACGACTTGGGGTGGAGAGGTTATGAACACAATGTGAAAATAGTCATAGAGGCAGCAGAAGGTACAACACAGGGTGAAGAAACAGGTGACGATGACATCCAGAGTTTTCAGAGACAGTCTGTCTTGCAGAACTTGGCATCTGAACATTCAGAAGATGAGACTTTTCCCTACCAAGGCACTAACATGTGTGACCTACCTGTCCCTAGCATGGTCACCTCTACTTCAGAATATGATAATGTAGGAGCTGGCACTTGGAGCCTGACATCCTCCCCTGAGACCTATGCTATCCCTGTAGTAGAAATGATACAGCTAGAGCAGCAGTCTAGCCCTTTTGTAGCTGTGACAAAAGCTATACAGGTAGATGAGAGGCACAATCACTATGAGAAGACTGATCCTCTGGGAAAGACTGATTACAGAGCAGTCATTTCAGACAAAGAACAGCCAGCCAACCAGGTGTTCCTATTTGAGGGAACAAGGGAGTTGGGTCACATGATCAGCAGTGAGAGTAAGTATGAAAACAAAAGTGGAGAAGGATCAGAGGAAGCTGACTGGCTAGAGCAACCCAGTGATCATTCCCCATTTATTCTGGTGGACTGCTCCCTTGTCACTCAGACCACTTCAGTCAATCATCATGCAAGTCCAGGAGAAGCTGCTGAGACTCAAATCCAGGCTAATCAATCATTATCCCCAAGCATTTTTGAGTTGGACAAATTTGTTTCCAATAAACATGTTCTGTCATTTACAATGGCCCAAAATAAAGATGGGCCTACCACTGAAAGCCAATGTGACACTGGCAATAAGAGCATTGGAAATGTGGTGGGTAAAACAACAGAAGCCATGTCTCTAAGCTCCAGCTCTGGGGGGGATAGAGACACACTAAAGTATAGCCCCGACAGCCTTCACCCAGGTAGTCAAGACGAACTCAGGTCCAATTCTGATGGAGATTCGTCATCAGGCCTAGAAATGGATTACATAATTGTGTCTGGCACCGTAAAAGAAGCTGAGAAAGAGTTTCATGATAGGCCTAAACAGGGTAACAGGCAATCAAAAGGTACAAGCAAGTCCATGGAGACATTTAGCATGCTTTCCTATGCTGCCACAGTACTGCAAACCCATGCCCAAACTGCAAATAGAGAGCATAAGGAGAACACAGAACAAAGTAGGCAAAAACAAATGATCAGAGATACTGACAGTACACCTAGCAAAGTTACTGAACAAAGTCAAGTTGTCTTATGCGCTCATTACAGTGCAAGTCTTGATGATGCCACTGAGCATCACATGCCAGAAATTGTCGGTCCCAGCCAATCAAAAAATAACTCTGAAGCTTTACATCAGTCAGATTCAAGACCAACAGGTTGCAGTCAAACACAGGTAGAAGAAAGAAGCAATGACGATAAATCAAGCATTGTGGCCAGAAGTGCGTCTCCATCTTTAAGATATCCGTCAGATCACTTCCTGAAAACCAGACAGGAAGTTTATGTCCATTCACAGATCTCAATGGAAGATTCAGATGAGGGTGGGCAGTCACCCTCTGCACCTCCACCAGACTTTCAAGTCTGGGGGGGTCAGTTAGCGAGACAGGACGTACCGCAAACAACATCTGAACCACAATCACCTGTACTTACCAACAGTTCAGTCTCACACACCAGCTCTTTGATTGGCACCCCATTAAGTGAATCTGGTATTTCTACTGACAGAGGACTTGGATTACCATTTTCTGGAGATTTGATGGAAGAGGAGAATGATGAGGAAGAGCAGGAGGAGGGAACTGATAAAGAGCACACTACCTTGCCAACATGGACTTCAGAAGTACAAAGTGCGAGTAAGGAAAAACAACAGTTTGGATCTTCTGATCTGCTTAGTTTCACTGAGGAGCTGATTGGAGGTTCTTCATTGCAATCACTCGAACCAAAGAGGGACAGATCACTACAGAATACAGTGGATTACTATAATGGACAACCTATAAGGACTGTTGATCGTGATAATTGGTCGACTGAACAACAGACTGGAGACCATGAATCTTCTCAAGATAGATATTCACCTGTTTCAAGGTAAGCAATGCACATCAAATCAAATGTTTTTGGCTCTGTGCTTTTCTAGTTCTGCAACCTTTAAAGTTGTTAAAAAGTCAGTACAATTATACAAAAATAACAAAAACATGCAAATGAAGGATATTTTCATAAAAATAGACAATATTAAAATTAGACATTATACTCAAAGGTTGTTTAACCCAAACTGCAAAAAATATATATTTTTTTTGTCATGCACATCTACTGTATATCTAGCCATGCTCTTTGAGATTTCTACCTCCACACTAATACAGTTTGTGCTGATAGGCTAGGGAAAGATGTAGAAGTATCTTTCCAGCATTGCTGCTTTTGTTCATGACTAACAGTCAGTGAATGAACACACACACACACACACACACACGCTACCTTAGTTCTCTGTTGTTTTTTTGAGTCTCTACAGCTTTCTTAATGGTTTGTATTTCAGAGGAATATTAGCATCGCTGAACAGACTGTTGAAATCGAGCTAGAAGGCCCTCCTGAGGAATTGAGTCTGATGATCTGTGTGTGTGTGTGTTTGTGTTGCATGGGTGAGTGACAGACTAAGACTGACAGAGAGAAGTGAAATTAATATCAGTGGTGTGACTGTGTGTGTGTGTGTGTGTGTGTGTGTGTGTGTGTGTGTGTGTGTGTGTGTGTGTGTGTGTGAGAGGGAGTAAGAAACAAACTGTGCATTTGTATGTGGGTGTATGTCATGTGTTCGGTAGCCAGCTTTGGTCTGCGCTTCTGTGTGTGTGTGTGTGTGTGTGTGTGTGTTTATAAATCTGTTTACGCCTCATTAAATATGCATTACCTGCCTCATTACAGCTGGAGCCCCACCACAGCTAATGGAAACAGCTCCCCTAGCTATCTTAGTGTACAAGGTGTGGGTGTGAGTGTATGTGTGCAAGACAATAAAGGTTTTCCCATGTAGCTTTAACTTTATGTTAGCAACGAGTACATAACATATTTTGTCTGTGTTGTTTGTTTGGTTTTGTGTAATTGTTTTAAATGTACTGTATGTGAAGCAGACTGTTTACCTTTCTGTTCGTTATTGCAGAAAAGTATTACAAGATATGGTTTTATATGAATGAATGAATGGCATTTGATGTTTAGTTGTAAAGCAGAATCTTATTTCATTCTGTTTTTTGTATTTGTTTGTTGTTTTACCGTGTGGAGTTGTCTTGCAAACTTTCTGTTTACATTCACGGTTACTCACCAAAACAAATTGTGTGTGTCCTTGAGGCCTAACAAACATGTTAATGCATTTCTTTCCTCAGAAAACTTTTGCAAAGCAAATTTTTTTGCAACTGTTGAACTATGCATTGTTTACATCCATGTTTTCCTGGCTAGCAGTCCTCTTTTTCCCTGCCTTTGCTGTGGCAGTGCTGCATTTCCTGACGCATTACCGCCACCTGTCAATCAGTATAATAATGGCAGGAATGGCAGAAATGTATATCACTACACTTGCATGCTTTAATGTGTACCTAAAATTAAGATATAAAATTACCAATTTATTTAACAAGCTGAAGAACATAAATTGCCCAATGGCCACTGAATTGTCCTAATCAGAGTATACTGGGCAGTTTGAATGTGTGTTTGATATATGTAAGATTAAAAAAACAAAAATTACATTTAAACAAAAAATAGCCTACATAGACCATACAAAATACCAGGCACAGATGGATGAGGTTCACTGCATACCATTTGTATTTACAATTCTTTCTGAATTTCTCCTTCTTTCTATACTGATCCCAAATCCCCTATTCACCTAAAAGAAGACACCAAGATGTGACTTCACAGCTTTCCTCCCAGCCAAACAACGACAACGCTGCATACCAGTGGACAGAAAGCGAGAATTTAACTCAGGGTCAAACCCAATATGGCTACAACTACCACCACATTGACCAAAGAACTGAAAACCAGAGCGCACACCCTGCCTGTTTACATACTAAATCCAACAGCCAACAAAACACCACAGATGTCTATGCTGAGTTTACAACTCATGCCACAGCTATACAGTATGGATCTGAGCAGGCTGTGAGCTATTATGAACCTGGAGGTAATGCCGAGTACAGCTTGGATAATCAAGGTTCCCAGTTTCAATATATGGCTGAAAGCCAGTATGGAGATGACTCCAACCTCATGTGCGCCTCTGAACTTCAGTGCTCTCACTATCAAGCTGATGGCCAGAGTCAGTATGAGTCAGACCACGCTCATTACCAGTTTGACGGACAGCCACTCTACCAATCACGTGTACACCCTAAGAGGGAAGATCATGCGCGATATGTGCCGGAGGGATGTGTTCACTTTTTTCACTCAAGGTGAGCTTTCGCTCATACAAACTTAGCAATAAATGTTGCCCCTTAGTAAGTTCAAAAGGTCCAGCACTCTGCTCTCTGGGATCAAATATGTCTTACTGGTATCAGCCAAAGGTCCATGTCCTTTGCAAGCTAGCCTCTGCAAGACAATGTAATTTCAGATAGAGGTTTTCTTTCATTGGTCTTTCTTAAAAGTTAAAACGTGATTATTGGGGTTTTCTGTCCATTATAAATGTGTGAAAAAGAGGGAGATCAACAGTGGATGCAGATAGGTTTTCCACAGGCCAGAGCTGCACTACTGTTTATTACCACAAAGAGGCAGCACAGATCATTTTAAGACTGTGATCATTTCTTTAGATTTCTTACAACATTTTTACTCTCTGTACCATAGCAGCCAAGAATTGATATGTCAAGCCTAAATAAGCATGTGTAAAAGTATTTAATTTGTCATTGCATTGTGTTACAGGATAGACTATACATGCAGGAAAGGATTAAAGAATCAGGAATGTGTCAATTTCTGATTTCTGATCCTCTGATAGATTGCAAAATGTACAGAAATGTGGCTGTGCTTGTTTCCTGGTATGGAGCCCCATCTTAAAGGATAGGTTCAAATGTTTTCAAGTCTGTCTTAGAACAATACTCACATGCCCATATGTCTCCTGTCCATTCTAGCCATTAAAAGATCCCTTCCTAACATAGCTTCTAATGGAAAAGATGGGGGGACAAAATCCATGCAAAAATAATCCACTCCAATCTGCAGGTGTGAAGTTTGAAAGACATGTAAAGTTAGTTTTATTTATTTAGCCCAATATCACATATCACAAATTTGCCTCAAGGGGCTTTACAATCTGTCCAGCATACAACACCCTCTGTCTTTAGACCGTCGACTCAGATAAGGAAAAACTCCCCCCAAAAAACCTTTAACGGGGAAAACATGGAAGAAACCTCAGGAAGCGCAACCGAGGAGGGATCCCTATCCCTGTACGGACAGATATGCAATAGATGTTGTATAGACCAACATAATTAAATTATGGTATAAACAATCATGTGGCATCAGTCAGGGAAGGCTTATCAAAATATGCTATTGAGGTGTATTATGGGAAATACAGGGGGGGCCAAATGCTGCTTCCTTTTCACATTATCTCTTACCCAAGATGTATTTTTTCTCAATGAAAAGTTAAAGTCATGTTCTGGAATCAATATTCAGTGTGTGTGCATGTACAATGTACACTGTGTGTGTGTGTGTGTGTGTGTGTGTGTGTGTGTGTGTGTGTGTGTGTGTGTGTGTGTGCACTGCAGTTTTAATGTTCCCTGTTAGCAGTTGCATCATGGTTCTTGTTTTGCCCCACTTTGTAATTCTGATGACATGCCCCCTCTTTGGGATGCACAACCCTCCCCTGTCTTTCACTCTGTGTTTGCGTGTACACAGCAGACCTTTTCATGATCAAGTGGTCATGTGACTTGATTGTGAAAAGAGTGGTTCAGTCTCTCTGCTGGGAGAAGACGGAGTGAGGGAAAGGTAGGTGTCCTGAGACAGAAATTTAAAAGAAGAAAAAGCGTGTGTGTGTGTGTGTGTGTGTGTGTGTGTGTGTGTGTGTGTGTGTTTGTATTTCTTTGTTTCTATGATCATGTGTAATGGTTTCTCTTTACTGCCTCCCTCTATTGTTAGCAGGCCTTATGTTAATCAGAGTCTGTTAGAGGGGCTTTGGTTGGGGGGAGGTAGCAACACTGTTCAGTATTGTTTCCTCAGCCCACACGTGCAGGCTGGGAATGAAGCAGTGAGTTGCTTTCTGTCCGTCTCTTCTGTAATCTTTTATGTCCAAAGTCAAATGAACAGATTTGCAACTCTTCCTCATTTATTGTCATGGGAAAAGTTTGATTATTTTTTCTTTGTAGATGATTGTATTTGTTTTGTTTGGCCCAATACTATGCGTAGCTGTGCCTATGGTGGTAATGGTAATAGCAATGATAATTTATGTTGTGGCTCATTATTGTGTTTCTGTGCCTCTCAGCAGACAATCCCAACAGGGAGACGGTGCAGCAGGCATGATGGCCTCCAGTGAGGATGCTGCTGAGGAGAGGGATAACAGAGAAGGTAAATATACAACGAGATAAACTAAAATAGCTCCTGTTATTTAAAACACTTGGGATATTTTAGTGCTAATGATTTTTGTTGCACATTATAGGTAAAAGGTTAGAAGTGTTGGCAGGTAAATTATAAGATGGATATCAATAATCAACATTTTGTGGAGATTTGACAAACTGTTTTGAATGTGTTTAACACATATTTTAGCAGTCTAAAGGAAATTATGATCATGATTTAGGAGGCTTACTTGGATTAATTGACAAATGCTTAAGATAAATGTACTCCTCTATTGCATTTAAAAACTCTCTGCTGCACTGAATTCTGTCTGTTGCCAGAAAATTATGTGAGATAATAATCTATGAAAGTCAACTTCCACCACCCGAAAAATGAATGATCTTCTTTCAACATTATTCTTTCCAGACAGGCCCTTGTTTCTGGATTAGTCAAGGGGATCCATAATTTTTTTAAGAACACCGTAAAAGTACCTTAATCTATAGAAATAAGCAGAGGTGTCAAAAGTATTCACATTCATTAGTCAAGTAGAAGTATAGATACTAGAGTTTGAAAAGACTTTTGTAGAAGTTGAAGTATCAACTCAAGCTTTTTACTTAAGTAAAAGTGTAAAAGTACTGGTTTCAAAACTACTTAAAGTATAAAAGTAAAAGTAATGTAAGGCAGAGATCTTCAACAGGGGGTCCTCAGAGTCATTGCAGGGGGGCCTCCAAATTATTGTACATTTTTGAGTCTTTAAAAAAAAAAAAATTAAAATGCCTTAACATAATTCTAACATTAGCAAATATAAATTCCCACTGATGATAGGCTTACTGGCCTATAGGTAAGGTAGTCCCCAAGATATCAGCCCACAGATACAGTTAATCCTAGATTTACTGTGCCACATATGTAACATTAAAATATGATTTATAAAATCATGCCAACAATTAATATTTTAATAGCTTATGAAAAAATGGTATGTAAGAAGACTTTAGGTTGCCCTAACAGTTATTGTAGGCCCAGTTTAATATGCAACTTAATTTCATACAATATGTAGTAGGGGGTCCTTGCTACATCTCACTTTAAGTTAAGGGGTTCTTGGCTTAAAAAACATTGAAGACCCCTGATGTAAGGGGGGAAAAATGCCATTAAGGACAACAGCTTAACCCCAAAACGTGGGGACAAAACCATAACTATAATAATGTTATATTAAAATCATACCTGCAAACTCAGAAGGGCTGAAAAAGGTGACACATCTCTTCTGTATTTTTTAGACAACGGCAGCTACAGTCTGGTGTTACAATCCTCTCCAGTGAAATACAGACACACTTTTACACCGTTTAGCTTTCAGCATTTTAACCGTGTTTACTCCAGACCAGCTGCTAGCTAACAGTATGCTAATGTTACCTGCTGCCAACTGTAGCGTTAACCAGCGTCCCGTGCGGCGATGTTTCAGTTCCCTCTAACGTCCGTTTTCGGAGCATCAGAGAGAAGCGCAGTCATTAAGTTGCACCTAAATAAGGCACCGAAATCCGCGTTGCTATTCGGTCCGGTAGATAATGGTCGTTAAGGCACCGGTACGTGGCGTATTAGCATTAGGTTTGTGCAGGTGTAATGGATCGCGTACAAACCAATAGGGTGTCGGAATGGTATATACTTCTTATCCAACCACAATCAAATTCACTCTCTCCAGATGGAGCGATTTGGATAGGATTTTTTGTGTGTGTGTGTGTGTTTTTGAACGATGACGAGCCGTAATGAAAACAAGCCGAACTGAAATAGGAGTAACGAGGCTATTTTTAAAATGTAAGGAGTAGAAAGTACAGATAATTGCGTGAAAATGTAAGGAGTAGAAGTAAAAAGTATGCTGTAAAATAATTACTCCAATAAAGTATAGATACCCCAAATTGCTAATAAGGTAACAAAGTATTTGTACTACTTGACACCTCTGGAAATAAGACCAATGCTTCTTAAAAGATACATGTTGGGAAATTACAGTCACAGTGGATCGACAACCTTTCTCTGAAAAAAACAAGCAAATTAAGAAACTAAAAAAAATTAACCATCTCTCTTCCTCCTGACAGATCCACCCTCCTCTGCAGATCTGTCAGTTGGGTCCAATCAAAGGAGAAAGTTGGCGGCTCCACCAATGAATGTGTCACTGGACCGCAGTGAGGGGTCACTTCTCTCAGAAGATGCCCTGGACACAGAGGACGAGGCCTTGGATACTGGTGATGACCTTGATGTCAACGTAGATGAGGACACACCTGATGAGGCTGACTCACTGGAGTTCAACAGACACGGTCAGACACACACCTGAAGATAGAAACAGTGGCGGGCCGTGTCTTTTGCCTGTACTATGAATCAAGATCAACATATTTCAGTTACCGGGCTTCACCTAACAACCACGGTCCCGCATGAGCTAAAGTCACGAGGGTGTTTAACAACTAGTTCAATCAACCCAGGGTTTCCCAATCCAGCGGCGCGCACGTTCACATAAAAGAGTCGGTGTTTGCATAGCATGACCAATCGCAAACATCTACCAGAGCCGCATATTTGACAACTATCTATAAATTGCAGGAACGTCTGTCTGTCAGTGTGTGTGTGTGTGTGTGTGTGTGTGTGTGTGTGTGTGTTATGCGCATATATCTCAAACCGTTAGTTTTCAAACTTGACAGGTGTCTTGTTACGGGCACGAGTAAGTGCAGTGCCAAGTTGTACGTTGTTTGGATTAGAATTGCAAAAGATATCGTTAAATATATAGGTAAAAGAAGCACACATTGGCTTTAGCCGCTCTAGCCGCTGGCCACTCCC
Organism: Perca flavescens; assembly: GCF_004354835.1. Taxonomy (NCBI): domain Eukaryota; kingdom Metazoa; phylum Chordata; class Actinopteri; order Perciformes; family Percidae; genus Perca; species Perca flavescens. Next base: position 18,772,048 of record NC_041335.1, on the reverse strand, counting down.
CCACTCACCCTGAGGACTAGAGACGTGTGAATTGACAGTGTTTTCCAAAGTTCCATATTGATGTGCACCTTAGCTACATAGGCTGACTGATAGGCCTATCTATGGGAGTCATGCTGGTTTATGAACAATATTTTTTCCTCATCTTTGCTAACCCGTCCCTCTCTGCCCTCTAACGTGATTTCTGTTTTAATTTAGTTTAATATGGCTTTTCAATTAACCGCTTTGTTCACCTGTCTACCTAAATTACAGAGGGAATACACAAAATATTACGCCGTTTTTTCACCTGATATTTTGTGTATCCCCTCCCCTAACATGCAAAAAGGTCTGTCCTGTCCTCATGTGTTTTATTGTCTGTGTTTACCAGGTCACAATAAACAACATGAGATGTCTGCTGTTTTCTAGCAAAAGTTACATAGGGGATACACATTATAGCAGGCTGTTTTTCACCAGATATAATGTGTATCCCCTCCCCTAACATGCAAAGGGTCTGAGGACAGGACATCAGACATTTCCATATTATGTCATGTTGTTTATTGTGATCTGGTAGACACAGAAAATAACACATGAGGCCAGGACAGACCCTTTGCATGTTTTTCACCTGATATACACAAAATATCAGGTGAAAAACAGCTTGATATTTTGTGTATCCCCTATGTAACTTTTGCTAAAAAAACAGCAGACATCTCCATATTATCTCAGGTTGTTTATTGTGACCTGGTAAATACAGAAAATAAACACACATGATGACAGGACAGACCCTTTGTAAAATATATATATATAAAATTATAAAAAATATAACTTTCTGACAATCTCTGACGGGCCACTGTCAAACATGTATAACAGGACATGCAGACAGACACACTCACATTGTATGTTTTCAAAAGAAAGTACAGCAAAATATAAATTTGTTGTTTTGTTGTCTATGTCAAAAGAGTCTAATCTGGGTGCAGGAGCAGCATCAAGTGATGCCATTGCAGGACACAGATCAGCTGAGGAGAGCAGTGAAAACAGGCTGTGGAGGAGCGTGATGATTGGAGAGCAGGAGCATCGCATTGATATGAAGTGCATTGAGCCATACAAAAGAGTAATTTCTCATGGAGGTATGCAAATACAAATGCTTAAAATCCATACTGTTATTGCTGTATGTTTAATAGCTTTTGACCATTTGGTCTCTGCTGATGCCCTCCCACTTGATGCTCCCCATTCAGTTGTATCTTGCTGTTTTTTTTCCCCCTTGTTTGAAATGAATCAATAAACTTGCAGTAAATCAATTCCAGCTCAGTGTTAGAAACTACTTTGAGTGTTTTATCTCAAAATGTCCTTATTTGGAAACTGAAGACACATATGCCATGCCAGTTTGAAATCTCTGCCCTGCATTTCCCCAAGTCTCTTTTGCAGTAAGGGGGAAAGGTGGCAAATTGTTAGAAATTTCAAATCTTTTTGAGAAAACAGTTTCCTACAGGACAAAAGTACAGGTTTGTGCATATGCACTGGAAGTGAAACCCACTGTCTTTTTATGTTTAAGGTTATTACGCCGAACAGAATGCCATCATCGTGTTTGCAGCATGCTTCCTACCGGACAGCGACTGTGAAAATTACAATTATGTAATGGAAAACCTTTTTCTGTAAGTGAAGCCACTACATCATCAAACATCTGTGGGCATGCAAACAAGCCAGAACAACATTTGCAATTGATTATGTATATTATACCATTCAATTAACAAGACATTTGCTAGTGTTGCTTTTGTTACAGTCCTCATGTTCTGCTCGTCTTACGCAGTGTTTTCTATTGTCTGTGTAGGTATGTAATAAGTACCTTGGAACTAATGGTGGCAGAAGATTACATGATTGTTTACCTGAATGGCGCCACACCTCGCAGGAGGATGCCCGGCTTTACCTGGATGAAAAAGTGCTACCAAATGATAGACAGAAGGTAATATTCACACAAACAAAATTACAGAAACTGTAATGTATAATAGGCACACACTCTCTCCACAGTTTCTTTTCCATAAAAATTTTTGACCCTTGACATACACAACAGTGTATTTGTCTCTAATAATTATATTAGTGTTCTTTTATTCTCTTTAGTGTTGTTTTTTCTTGGACTGGGATCTTTTACATGGGGCCATTCTTGTTGATTATAAATTACATATATTTATATTGAGTTTAAATAACATTATATAACATTTTTATATTATGCAGCATGTCTAAAGCAGACTGTAATGAAAAATTTCAAATCACATTTGTTTGATTAAAAAGAAAGAAAAGCCACCTTGAATGGCAAAAGTGAAAAAAAAATCATATTTGTCTTTGTAAAACCTTTTTATTAATGTGCTCCTTAGAAAAGAAAGACTTTAGAAAGATTTCTCACTCAATATCAGAGTGTATATTTGTAGTGTTTTTTTCTTCTTCATTTAAACAAAATTGTTTATATGAATACAATAATACATGCTCAGCTAAGCTTACATCAATACATAATGACTTTCACTTCCTTATTTGCTTGTATGAGTTGGTTTTCACTGTGATGCAAGACATAGCTATAACTCAGCCCATGTTTGATGATTGTTTTTCTAATTTGGTTCTATCAACATAGTTTCATAAGTAGACCAGTAGGGGCCATACCTATCATAAGTACTTACTAACTATCTGACTGGAATAAACATAAACCTTTTTTCTAACATTCTACAACAAATGTGTGATGAATTAAGTTCATTTTGACTGTAATTGTTCTGAACAGTATACAGCAGGACAGGTTAGCAGCCAGCCTAAGATTATCGAGCCTCCGCAACAGTTATGTCACTGATTATAAGCTGTGTCAGAAATCACTCCCTCATTCACTCATTCACTACTCCCTATATAATAGACAGGCAGTAGTTTACTTTATAGTTAGCAGTAAATTGAGATTTCTGACACTGAATGAATCATAATTTTAAGTCGTCACTGATAGGTATTTGACACAGCTATAGAACGCAACACATTGCATTGTGGGATTGATAAAAGAAATAGTGTACATACCATGAACAATAATTCACTCCATTGTGGGAAGATTTGATGGCACTTTATGGACCTTTTTTCACAGCAGACATTTTGACTTGTCATAGTAGGAAAAGCACAGCTGAAATTGATAACCTTAACGATGGCTCAATTACATCAAGTGTCCCAGTAAGCTGTTTCAGTGAGTCAGCATGAACAATACCAGGGCCTCTCCTAAGTGGAATGCAGCCATCATTAATGGTTTTGAATACACCTGTGCTTTCCCACTATGACATGTCAACATGTCTGCTGTGAAAAAGGTCTATTAATGTTCAGTAAAGTTCACACTCAAATAAAATGGCGGACAGTAAATAACATCAGTGATACGTTAAAACGTGCTTTATACCTGCCAGCAGGAATGATTATGAGTTATAGTTATTAATGAAATGTTTACTAATCTTTTTGCACCACTTCTGTCTCTCCTCCTGTCCCATAGACTGAAGAAAAACCTTAAGATGTTCATCATAGTCCATCCTTCCTGGTTTATACGGACTTTGCTGGGAATCACCAGACCCTTTATAAGGTCTCATTGTTGTACTTAACATATACTGTAGATGACACACACATCACACAGTGATGTACATCACAGGTTTTATTTCAGAAAGTGCACACATTGCACCCTTAACTTTACCAATAGCTCTATATATTCATGCCACCAGTATGTAACGAAAAGAAATTCTCACAACTCTATCAGTTTTGGGGATACAATATTTCACTAGCTTCATCTGTGGGAATCATTTGTGATCTATTACATGAAACTACCACAGATCACCCTTTATGGCCCTAACTAATGGCAGGATGCATACAAAATCAAACGACTATGCATATACTTCCTGACTAGATGGCTAATTTTTAACTGTTAGTCCTAGTATGCATGTCTTTATGGTGGGAAGAAACCAGAGCACCCAGAGGAAACCCATGCAAACACGCAAACAGTGCTAACCACTGAGCCACCTTGCTGCCACTTATGCTATAGCTTCATCACATTGCACCATACTGAGATCAGTGATATAGTACTATTTAGTTGGATTTGTGACTGGACTTGGACTCACGCACTGATGACTTGGAGTCAAGGATTTATGAAATCAGACTTGAGCATTCATGAAATAGGACTCAGAAATTGGATGACGTTTCTGACTACTTTTATGTGTAAAGGTCATAAAAATAAATGTAACTGCTTCATGCAGGGGCCATTGATAGAGTACTCGAGTCCTGGACTCCAACTCAGTTAATGGTGAGTCGACTCTGACTTCTTTGCTGACTCGGATTTGGACTTGGACTCGAGCACTGGAGACTTGAGAATTGACTCGGACTCAACAGTGGTAACTAAACGACAATACTGACTGAGACAAACCTTTATGGTTTCTGTTTTCTACAGCTCCAAGTTCAGCAGTAAGATCAAGTATGTGAACAGTCTGCAGGAGCTTGGGGAAATCATCCCAATGGAGTTTGTCCACATTCCACCCAGCATTGTAAAGTGAGTCCACCTGTTAACATTCACTTTTTGGTGGTCACCCTGTTTTTACCCTTGTGTGAAAACAGTTTGATTGTATTTATGTGATTATCTTGAAAGCTTACAATACCACTTAATGGCAATCTGTCAGGAAACCTTGTCCGTTTTATCTATTTTGAGCCTGCCATCATTATCTGCATAGACTGACAATGTGAACATTGTAACATTAACTACCATGCCTCCCCTCCTCCATTCCAGTTTTGGCCGTCAACTTGACCTGTTTGTCAAAACTGTAGAAGCTTATTAGACAAGTCGTATAATCTTTTGTTTCCAGCGACTGTTTGTGGACTAAAAAATCTCTCACTCTGCCCCAAGGTATGACGAGGAGAGGGGTATACACAAATTTGCATGCATGAGGTAAATCACCTAACCTGCCTGTATTGATCAGTTGGTTGTGTAGAAGTCTCCCTGAAAAATCCTTCAACGCTATTGAATTTTCTCATGCTGGGACTAACCTTTGACTGCCCTTTGGCTGTCTTCTTATCCAACATAAAATGAGCTAGATATTGATTTTCTTACTTCTCTCAGTCTGGGATGTGGCTGTCCCTGTGAATTGGTTAATTTCACCTTTCATCTGTGATATTTTAGTAAAAATCTAATGAACCAACAGTATAAACCCTGAGGTAGCTGACTAGCAACTGTTTATACACAGTCACTCCCCAAGCTAGGCTGGTCTGATGGTTTCTTATGCAATTTACGTGCAATGTATAGCGCATAATGCATAGACTCCAAACTGGAAAATACTGAGTTCTCTGTTAGTATGAATGGTTGCAAAGGGTATAGAGTTTCAGTCAGACTTTCTCATAATTGGCAGCAAAATATTACTGCAGTGTAAAACAAGGTATGGATGAGGCACAGTATTTTTACTGCAGCTGGCTAATGATAGCTTCCAATGAGATGAGTTAGAACTATTAGCACAAAGCATTCTTGCAAAAAGCTGTGCCCAGTTACCACAAATACTCAAACAAAGTCATCACAGTAGCAGTGTACATTGTTGTATGTTGCTTTATTGATCCCACCACTAGATTACTGACCCGACGCACCAGATGGTTTGTTACTCAGAACCATCTGAGAAGCCGTCAGGCCCTTTCAGAAAATACTTGGCAGGTTATTTGGATGAATCAACTGTTTACACGGACTTCAACCGTTCATATTTCTTCACTACCAGCGGAGCCAGTTGATAAATCAATTTTTTGCCGAATCTTTTCCATCGCAAAAAACCTTGAGTACAGTTATTTTTTCTCTTCTTTCAATGAAGAAATACTCTCCAGTAGTGATATAATTTATGCTATTGCAGATTCTACGCTAACCTCGGAGTTGCCATTGTTGTTTTGAACGAGCAGCCGCCTCTCCGCATCGTCACACATACCTAAACCTCAACCTAGCTGCCAGTAGCTCCTCACAGGACGCTGATCGGTCCGAGTCACGGTGGCTCAGACATAAACTCATTACTTGAAACAAACAAAACAAGATGGATTTGTGTGTAATCTCTTGATATTGCGATTCTCATGTGATATTGTGATGTTGTGATATTGTCAGAATCTAGCGGGCATGCAAGGTAACACGATTGCCCCAAAGTAAAAAAAAACACATAGTGGCTTTAAGGTATGAGGTTAAAATGAGGTTAAGGTTTAGGAAAGGCTGTTTAAGGTTAAGGACAAATAATCTTTACAACCTGTAGTGCTATAATGTCACACTTCTTTGCTACTGAGAGGACATATACACGACTACTGGTGAGGACAGAATCTGTGGAAAATAGAATACCATGAAAAACATGATACATTAGATTTTATGTTTATGATTTTTAGGATTACTTTCTATTCAATCATTTCTATTAAGATGTCAAAAAAGATCAGTGTAAAAAGAGAAAACCAGTCTGTTTTCAGCTCACAGGCTGCTAAAAACATTCACTTGCTGATGCTTTGGTGGAAAGGAGAGAGAGATTAGACCTTGGAAAAATCAAAGCTAATCAAATCTAAAATAATCTAAATCCAATGTTAACTCTATCCATTATCTAAGGGGCCATGGCTTGAGTGTGAAAACAATAGATTGACCAAGACCAAAAAAAGGGTTTTGACTCATTTATTGACTCTGGAAATCACTCCTTTGACCTTGATCACTCCCACTTTAGAGCACTGATGCTTGTTTTCCTTTCCTTCCATTTACCCTCCTATGGCAGTGTGAATACAGGCTACTAATCCCCAGTAACTGCATGTGTACTGACAATATGGTCGCCCCCCTGACACTTGTTTACCTCCCTCACTAACCTTTGCTCTCTGCCCTCCAACCCAATGCTAAACCAGACTGGATACAGAATTGCAAGACACAGCAGCTAAGTAAGTAATGGGCCATTGTTCTCTGTCAGTGAGTGAATCTAACAGAGACAAAGAAGAAAATGATTGCTATATATTTCCCCAATATTTAATGAACAAAAGAAATTGCCCATATGAAAAAAAGAGGTATTGGCCCAATCAAACAGCATGCGGACACTGCAGAGATAAAGAGAGTGTTTACACATAACTGCTGATTGTGTTAGAAGATCCTATTTGCAGGGTATTTGCCACCTGCAACAGGCCTATTTAGCTTTTGCAGAGATACACAGTTTAAAATCTGACTACTGTTTTTATTTCTTACATGTTTTTCATTGGCAATCGACCTGCTGTAAATGTTTAATTCTAATGCCTCAATGCTTTTTTTCCCTCATCTTCTCTCCCACGCAGAGCTGACAAGAAGGGGAACTCTTTTGTTTGACAAGATACAAGATACGTGGCTACTGCCTATCTTCTCCCTGCATTATGCTGTACTTTACCGCAGCATATCTGAATATAAGCCAGCCTGCAGCATGATGTGTATGGCACACGGTTGTTGCAATGGGTTAGAAAGAAAGAAGCTGTGGTAATAAAATATCAGGCCTTTGCTTGTTCTTTGAGGAAAGTACGAATCTGAGAGTGCTGCTGAACATGTACAGGTCAGAGACTCACTGTGCTGAAGGGAAGATGCTTTATCCTGTATTACTGTACCTTACACAGCACTTAATTTTGTACCCCATTCTAGCTTTTGTATTCTTTGACAAATCTTTTAATTTGAACAATACTTTGATAATTATGTAATTCACTTTGGAGAAATTACTAACCGGCTTTGTTACATTTATGTGTATTATTCTACCCTGTCAGTTGCCATCTGTATCTTTTGTAACCATGGTAATAATCAGTGTGGATTCTCAGCAGCCGTAGCGAGGCTCATGACTCTTTCACCTAACAACTAAACACATGCAAACATAAGTTGTATTACAGCCCATCTGCTCACAAATGAACATTTGTGTTGCCTGGACAATTGGGATGTTACTGTACTGTGGCTCTGTCAATAGGCTGAATGTTAAGGGACACTCAATTTAGACTGTAATTTTAGGAAGTCAAGGTGCACCCAAAATATGATCCACACATAAAATAATCTTCTTACTGTAAACGTCTGTTCTGTTGAAATGGCATGAAACAGAAGTGCCAAGCTGGTTTATGAATAGTTTCCAAGCGTGTAGGTGGCTCCTGTCACAGTGTTACATTATGTCGCCATCTCATTCAACACTTCATACAATCTTTAAAGGCTATCATAGGCTGCTCTATTTCCACTGTATGTCACTGTGAAAATACTACGATAATCTACGATGGCCCTGAGAGCTCAGCCCACTGCAACAAAACACAAGCAAATTAAGAACAAAAATATTTGACAACCCATGCGCAGCAAAGTAAGGAAACAACCAAATACAGAAATGCACTGCAAATTTCAGCATAGTTTTCTGTATTTGCTTGTGTTTTCTTACTGTAAGTTGCAGTGCGTTGAGCTCTCAGAGCCACCACAGTTATTAGTAGCTGCAGTATTGCATGCTTTCAGTTGCTACGGTTTGATATTACTCTGATCTGATGACTCACCTAAAAGCAGAACTGTGTACCAGTGTAATTTAAGTCATAAGTTTATTTTGGTTGTTTCGCTTTTTATTATATTTGCATACATTTGTGGCTTGCAAGGTATTCATTTGTTGTAAATATGTTGAATGTTTTACTTGATTAAAGATGTGTTTCTCACAGTCTTTTAAAAAAGTATGCCATACACCACAATAAACATATTGCTCATTGCATATTAATCAAAAAGTACCCAGCCCGTACTGACTCCTTTTTTTCTCATTAAGTCACAATTAATTAATCCTTTTTGACACCCTGTAATATCAAAGTAAATACAAATGAATCCCATATAAAAGCACATTATCGACTGCTTTAAGTCCTTTTGCAGCAGCAATTTTTTTAGTGCTTTATATGGCTAAAACAGGAACAAAAACATTTCAGGACTGCAATGATATAAAATCAGACAATCATAACAATACAAAATAAAATGGAACTAAAATACCCAGAAGTAATGTAACAAATAGAAAACAACAACATGAAGAGAGATATGTTAGGAGAATAAGTGGAATGTTGGAATGATGTGCTCAGAATTAATAAAAAGCTTGTTTAAATATTTTTTTTAGAAGTGATTTAAAGCCTGTCACTGATTCTCCAACTGTCAGATCTTCAGGCAGGGAGTTCCAGAGTTGAGGAGCCCTGACTGCCAATGCTGGTCACCTTTAGTTTTGAGCCGGGACTTCAGAAGAGCCAGCAGAGCCCTGCCTGAGGACCTGAGGCTGCGCTCTGGTTCAACAAGTCAAATTTTAGACTCTTTAAGACCTTTATGAATAAAATTGAAGACCTTTATCACAACAATTCAGTTTTTTCAAGTAACGCTAAACTTGCACTTCCCCATACCTGAAGAAAATAATCCGTTTTATGTCTGTGGTATAATCCGAAAGAGACTCGCACCAATAACACGAAAGCTGATTGGCTGTAATATAAGTTGCATGTTGGTCTCATTTGTAGTCGAAATTATATTTGGACTAGCAAAAGAAAGAACTATAACACCATGGAATTAAAAAAAGAGAATAGGAGGTAGTGTTGCATAGACGTGGGAAAATTAAGACCTGTTTGAAATAATTTAAGACCTAAAACATAATACTTCAGCGAATTTAAGACTTTTTAATGCCTAAAATTTGGATTTACAAATTTTAGACTTTTTAAGACCCCGCAGAAACCCTGGAGGAGCAGCAAATCAACAATGTAACTGGGAGCTGAACCATGAAGTGCTTTAAAATTAGTCAGTAAAATCAATTCTAAAACGTACTGGTAACCAGTGAAGAGAGGCTAGGGCTGATATAATCTTACTTCTAGTAAGCAGCTGCGTTTTGTACCAGCTGAAGGCGTGAGATGTTTTTTGGCTTTACCCTAAATACAAATACAGTGCATTAATATAATCTAACCCATAAAATAAAAGCATGAATGACCTTCTGGAGATCCGGTCGACGGAGAAAACTGTGTCAAATGCAGAGTCAAGAATTAAAATCAAACAATCACCAGCATCAGCTGTGAGTAGATTAAGATTGTGCGTCACTTTGATGAGAGCCGTATCGGTGCTGTGACGTGAACAGAAAACTGATAGCAATTTGTCAGAATATCATAATTATTCACAAAAGAAATTAACTCTAAGTAAACAGCAATCTCTAAAGTCTTAAAAATGGTAATTTAGAAATGACTCTTAAAAAAATGTAATCCAGAGGGTCAAGGCTAGGTTTCTTAAACAGTGGGTGCACTACTGCATGCTTGAGGCAGGATGGGAACATAGCCAGTAGACAGAGAGTTATTTATAACAGTGGGACCAAAACATTTAAAAACCTTTTTCAAAGTGCACAGTGAAAGGGCCTCGAGGCCGAGGAGCTGCAGTATGGAGACGGATCACCAGTGATATGACAATCTGCTGTATAATTTCAATTATTTAGTTTTTTATCACTTTAGAAAACGTATATCAAATATAAATAAGTTTTAATATATCTTGAAAATGCTTTTATTTAAATGATCTGTTGCAAAAGATAATAAAATAGCTTGTGATCAATTCTCCTATATCTCTCAGGATTCTAGGTAGCAAGTAGTGTCTTTTGTCTCAGATACTTCTCCAAGCAGTAGACCGCAATGGGATCTGTTTCTGTGTCAAACTTATTGGCAAAGAGGTGATGCTGTTTAAGCAACCACTGCAGGTCTCCGGCACCATACACACATATTGACCTGACATGGTTGCCTTGACATACTGGGTAGACCGCCTCCATTGAACCCAGTGGCCCCTCATGGGACTGCCACTTAACCAGCCGTGCAATCGCATTGATGTCGGTCATGTCGTATTTGCGGTTGGGCAACGTTGAGCCAGACACGCCAGGGATTCGTTGAATGGTTGCCCAGATAAACTCATCCGGACTATAGGTGTCTTTGGCCCACTCGATCAGTGCCAGTACTCGCTTGTCCTCCAACACGCTGCGGATATAGCCTCGGTTGACCGCAATGTAAGCATTTCCTGACATAATGGGCAGGTTAAAGGGAGGTGGCTCCTTTGTCTTTCCTTTCTCCTGAGACAGTTGAAATAGTGAATTAATATGATGGTGACGGTCATTAAAGTCAACCTAAATAGAAAGTTACGATGACAAAGTTACTGTGCAAATTATCAATATAGCCATGTAAAACAACCAAAAAAGTACCTGGATTTTCCCATCAACAATCTGGTAAACATTTGACACCCTCCGCTGCTTTTCTCTAGGCAGTTTTTCTGACTCCAAGCTGTTACCGCCCTTCAATGAATGCAACGCCTTCACAATTTCCAAGTTGGTTTTCAAAGGGAAATCCTGGCCACAAAGGTTGATGAAGTATTTCCATTTTGTTTTGGCGTTATAGAGATCAGCCATACAGTTAAGATCTGCCTGGACTCGTGGCCAGGCAGCATAGACCACATTTACAGCCTTGCTGACCAAGAAGACGTTTGGGAAACAGGAAGTAATGGCACTGATGGCAGAGAAGACAGAGGCCTCTGATTTATTGTCCACATGTACACAATAGATATTTTGAGGTGCATAGATGGCTCGCAGCAGTCGCTCAAATGTCTGCACCTAGAGTATATGAAAAAAGATCAATCAATTTTTGTTTGTAGGTATGTTTCATATACTAATTGTTACATGTATTTGCTTTATTTTTGGGACAATTTAAAGGGGCACTCAAACAACAATTTAGTATTGCTCTTCTATGAAGTTGGGGGTACTCACAAAAGACAGAATTTTCAGAAATTGTCAAAACTGAAGCAGCAGGGACAAACATATTGTAATAACTTTGTGTCTCTAGTATGGGACAAGTTCTAAAAAATACAAAGCAACTATGTCTTAGACACCTCTGCCACAAAATGCCCACTTTTTCAAACTCTACAAATTTTGTTTTAAATGCAGGCTTTTTATTTTAAAATGCATCAACATCAAGCTGAGATAACCTTGATGACATCATCAGGCTTATTATAAACTTGCTCCAGATGCACAGAAGACATTATACAGCTGTTCTGTTCACAGACAGAGAAGTTCACCCTGTGACAAGTAAACTGAACTCCATGTATAAAATCAGTGGAGTTCCCCTTTAATGAATTGTTTAGACCGACTACACTGCTTAAAGTTTATTTGAATTTTAATTTAAGTAGACTTGCATTGCCAGAGCTTGGTCTAGTCCACACAGCATTCCGGGAGGGGAGACAAACGTGCTCTGGTTTATTGGCATTTCTTTAAACCAATCATAATGTCTCGGGCGATGCAAAATAGCCTCGGGAAGGAACTTGTTTTGGTGAAACATGCTCGTTCAAAGGTTGTTTTAGTCGTGCAACAGAAAACTCAGATTGCACAGATAGTCTAGCTAGCTGTCTGGATTTACCCTGCAGAGATCTGAGGAGCAGTTAACTATAGTCCTCATAAATCGACCAGAGTTTAAAATGCCAACACAAAGAAAGCAGAAGATGACAGATATTCGGCCAAAATGAAGGACATCCGGCAGAATCCAGCGGCACCTAACAATCCCGGAAATGAGACGTTGTCAATATAGACTAAAATTTAGGCTACATACCTTATGATGCACAACCATGGAGTAAGCCAGAGGGAATTCCTCTTCTTCCTGGCTTAAAGGGAATGTTAAGTATTTCCTACTTAACCTGAATTTCCTGTAAATACACAACATTGAACAAATATTTATTTCTGTTCAATTTAGTACATTAAAATAATAGCTTACAGTTATACAATTACTGAAACCTGGAATTTAAAAGCAACACACCTGCAGTCTTGGGTTGCATTGATATAGTACTCATCAGGAATCTGAACACTCTTGCGGAAGTCTTTAGTGATGGTCAGTATTTTGGCCTGTTCCACTGCCTCACTCTCTCCCTGCAGGATTGCTGAACAGTTGCACACTTTCTCTGGGATGTTATCAGCATCTGTATACTCCAACCAGCTGAACCTGTAGGTAGGATTCCAGCCTATTTTTGGTAGACTGAGCAGGGAAAGAAATCCCAGTGCAACAGTGAGCTTCAGCAGGAGCCGGCCACATTTTAGTAGCTTCATTATTTGTGAGGAGGACCTCAACTACGACACTTTTACAGTGTTAGTTCTGTTTGTAGTCTAGCTACACTTAGACTTTTATGTTTCTTTCATAGAATAACTGATGTATTTTTTAATGTCTATAAAACAGTATGTGTCTAAAATAATTAAGGCCTACCTGAATCATTACAAAGACCTTGATACATACACTGCTGAGCTGTTTTATTATAGCAGTTTGAAAATCTAAGCTGAAAATGTCTGATGGAGGGTTTGTTCCGTACTCTAGCACAGTACAGGTGATTTTCTAGTTATTGCTTAATTCTGTAATTTACTGACCATCACCATGGCTATACATTGTGTTTATGTTTAACAATGTGTAGATAAGTTTCTCTCATCAGATTACTGCCCCTGGAAACGAGATAAGAGAAGTATTAGGAAAACATCCATTCTTTAGCCAAACACAATTTTTCTAAGTATGAAATATAAAAGGTGACCATAGAGCAAAGTTCATATGCTGACATAACTAGAACTGCTCCTAGTTTAATGAACAGGCAATCAAATCAGCACAAAAAAGAAAAGAAGTGGGAAAAGATTGAGATTTGGAGACAAACAAAAGGAAAACTATTACCTTTCAGCCTACTAAAGTTGAAATAAAAAAGTTCTAAAACTGTACTTTTATGTTTAGTCAAGTATATTTTTAAATATGTAGATTTTTGAAAGGAACATTTGACATATTTTACAACAAAACAAACAAACAAAAGTAGACTACTTTGCACTACAAGGTGCAAAGTAGGCACCCTCTATACCACATTACATCACTACTACTAGGAGATATAAAATACAGATTTTCAGGTTGATATTTTAATGCTTCAACGTTCAATTAACATTTTTTTCATACTGTCTGTCTAAATACATATTCTCTGTCTGAAATGCTTCGTCTATGGGGACGGGTGGACATACTCAGATAGGGGGTGGTATATTCTAATGAGCCTGCGTGTTACATGAAAAGGGGAGCCAAATCTGAATTTCTTGTTAATGTTTTCTGATCTAGGTAGCCCACAGAACACTGACTGGATTGTCTTATTTCACAGATTTGTAGGTTGGTAGGCACTCCAAGGAGGAAGGTAACACACATCCGGCTGAAAAGAGTGAAATCCGGCAGAATTTCTGACGGCAAGTGGAACGTCGTGGATATAGACGAAAAAAATTGTGTCAGTTGGTCATCCAGATGCGTTAAAAAAATGTAACTCTTGTGACGGCTACGGACGGTTCGCAAAATTATGAAACCCACTATGGCCACGCCTATAAGACTTGTTTTAGATTTACTTGAGTACAGCGATATTATTCATGATAGTGGGTTTATTTTATTCTTAGTTTTTACAAAGAGTTTGATTCTGTTGAACATCCTTTTATTTTGAAAACTTTACATCACTTTGGATTTGGGGAAAAATGTATGAATATAATTGGGATGCTATACACTTTGTGCAGAATTATTAGGCAAATGACTATTTTGCCCATTTCATAATTTGTATGCATTTTTTGCAACTCCAAGCTATATAAACTTGAATGCTTATTGGAGTTAAGCATTTCAGGTGATGTGTTTTTGTGTAATGAGGGAGGGTGTGGCTTAAGGACATCAACACCCTATATCAAGGTGTGCATAATTATTAGGCAGCTTCTTCTCCTCAGGCAAAATGGGCAGAAAAAGAGATTTAACTGACTCCGAAAAGTCAAAAATTGTAAAGAGTCTTTCAGAGGGATGCAGCACTCTTGAAATTGCTAAGATATTGGGGCGTGATCACAGAACTATCAAATGTTTTGTAGCAAATACTCAAAAGAGTCACAAGAAACGTGTCGAGAAAACCCCCCGCAAATTAACTGCCAAAGATTTGAGGAGAATCAAACGTGAAGCTACCAGGAACCCATTATCCTCCAGTGCTGTCATATTCCAGAACTGCAACCTACCTGGAGTGCCCAGAAGTACAAGGTGTTCAGTGCTCAGAGAAATGGCCAAGGTAAGGAAGGCTGGAATCCGACCACCACTGAACAAGAAACATAAGTTGAAACGTCAAGACTGGGCGAGGAAATATCTGAAGACAGATATTTCAAAGGTTTTATGGACTGATGAGATAAGAGTGACTCTTGACGGACCAGATGGATGGGCCGTGGCTGGATCAGTAATGGGCACAGAGCTCCACTGCGACTCAGACGACAGCAAGGTGGAGGTGGGGTGATGGTATGGGCTGGCATTATTAAAGATGAGCTAGTTGGACCTTTTCGGGTTGAAAATGGAGTCAAAATGAACTCCCAAACCTACTGCCAGTTTTTAAAAGGTACATTCTTCAAGCAGTGGTACAGGAAAAAGTCTGCATCTTTCAAGAAGACCATGATTTTTATGCAGGACAATGCTCCATCCATGCATCAAAGTACTCCACTGTGTGGCTAGCCAGTAAAGGCCTCAAAGATGACAGAATAATGACATGGCCCCCTTCCTCACCTGATCTAAACCCTATTGAGAACTTGTGGGCCCTTCTTAAATGGAAGATAACTAGAAAATCACCTGTACTGTGCTAGAGGACAAACCCTCCATCAGACATTTTTAGCTTAGATTTTCAAACTGCTATAAGAAAACAGCTCAGCAGTGTATGTATCAAGGTCTTTGTAGTGATTCAGGTAGGCCTTAATTATTTTAGACACATACTGTTTTATAGACATTAAAAAATAAATCAGTTATTCTATGAAAGAAATATAAAAGACTAAGTGTAGCTAGACTACAAACAGAACTAACACTGTAAAAGTGTCGTAGTTGAGGTCCTCCTCAAACTAACTAAAAAACGTGGCCGGCTCCTGCTGAAGCTCACTGTTGCACTGGGATTTCTAGGGATACTTTCGCTGCTCAGTCTACCAAAAATAGGCTGGGATCCTACCTACAGGTTCAGCTGGTAATATAGCTCTCTGAACAGTGTATGGGAGGCTGTGGTGGCTGCTGCACAAAAAGTTGATTATCAACAGATCAAGAAACTGACAGACTCCATGAATGGAAGGCTTACAACTGTCATTGAAAAGAAGGGTGGCTATATTGGTCACTGATTTGTTTTTGTTTTTATCAGAAATGTTTCAATTGAGTTGTTTATTCTCACTTTAACAGATGAAAATAAACAAGTGAGATGGTAACATTTTCATTTTTCATTTAGCTGCATAATAATTCTGCACATATAGAGATGGCTAATAATTCTGCACACATAGGTTTTCTCATTAGAAAGCCAAAATCTCACTTTTACTTCCTTAAATATTCAGGATTGAGGTTTATTAACATTTTGGATTGACTGTGAGCGCAGTTGTTCAATAATAAAATTAATCCTCAGAAATAGAACTTGCCTAATAATTCTGTACACAGTGTATAATGGAATCAATAGCTCGGTAGCTCTAGGGCATGGCACCTGTCCTCGATTTGAGATTAAGATGGGAATTTGTCAGGGTTTCAGCAGCTCTCCACTTTTTTTTTTTTACCTTGGGAAAGTCCCATTGAGATTAAAAACCTCTTTTTCAAGGGAGTCCTGGCCAAGAAGCAGCAAAAGAGTTACAAACATACAATACAATTACATACACATTATAAAAAACAGTTACAAAAGATCAACTCAAGTGTTCTCAATCTGGATTTAAAAGCGTTCAATGAAAGTAATTCAGTCAATTTCCATTCTGGTATTCGTGTAAACAAGATCAATTTTAATTTGTAAGATTTGTAAGGTATAAGCTCCTAGGTTTTATTTATATGCTCGACCCGAGGCAAAAGCTCTATTTTTTTAGGTGGATTTGTGATTGTGCCTTGTTTGTTTGTATGTAAAAAATAAAAAACTATGGCCACGCCAAGACCCGCCCTACGAAGCAGCTCGATTGTTTGGGGTTAGGCATTTTAACTCAAGTGGTTAAGGTTAGGGTTAGGGGATTGGTCAGGGGATAGGACCTGTACATGTAAGCATGGACGCCTGGCCAGTAGTAGTGTGTGAATGCTATTGAAGGGCGGGTTTTGGCGTGGCCATAGTGGGAAAAAACATATCGCCGACGGTTCCGACAATTCCAGCGGAAGTTAGCGTTGCTATGGTACTGATAAACAAACCTGCTAATGCTATAATTGGTTAGCCAACAACAGACATTGAACTATTGACATTATGCCGCTATATCACATTTAACCTCCTGGGCAACTTTTTTCCACACAGCAGCGTTTCTTTTTCTTCTTCTTTCTATTTATATATCTCTATAACCCTCATCAGAGAGGTCATAGAGAATCATACATTCAGACACTTATCAGTCGTTCTAGTCTCTTTCCCATTTTTGTTCTACTCGCTTCTGGCGCTTTTCAACAGTGTAGTACGACGTCCGCTGGGGGCGTATTGCGTATTACGGAGCTGATTTCAAGTGCCAGTAGGAAGGCGGCATAAAGGCAGTTACACATCATCTAGACGGCCAACCATCGGCAGAAAAGCCAGTCGGACTGATCAGTCTCCTCGAGTTGGTCCAAAAAGTTCCTCAGAACACACCGAAGAGACGAGACGTAATACGTCTCCAAAACAGCAGGCAGTGCTAAGCTGTATTGTTGCCCAAAAGATTAAAACCGGCAGCTGATTTGACGAACGCGTCATATGGGTTTGTTTTCTCCGGAAATTCAAAGATAGACTGTCATGGCGTCAGGGCTTGTTCAGAATACAATCTCATATTGTACTAAAATAGTTCACTGAAACATGTTTCTGAAAACATTTTAGGCCGTGCAGTTGCTTCATTTCAGATCAACAAAGGTCAGTTTAAAAGATTTTCGTCAGATTTTGAGAGACTCTAGTCACCTCATTCCGCTCGCCATTTCCGGGTGAGTCCCGACTGCCCTGTCTCTGACTGAACATGTTGGGTCGGCCAAAATGAAGGCCGACAGCCCCTCAGACGGACGACGGCACGGGACACACCAAACAGACCACCACCAACCTCGCCAGACTGTCCAACAGCCAATTATTGTTGTAGTTGTAGGTACAGCTTATATTCATTCAATGCCGAGTAAATGTTTCTGGCTTTCAATACACATCAGATTTTGGGCAACCGAGGATCCAGGTCAGCTAAGAAAAGTCATCTTTACTTTATCGTGTGATTTCCCCTTAAAAGAACTATGCCATATCAGCCAATCTGTTTTCCATTCTAAAACTCTACCTTGATGTTCAGTCGAAGTTGTTGAACTTTTACTCAAATTTTAGTAAAGTGACACTACTGTTATAGTCATAATTTTGTTCCTTTTTGTTACACACATTATTCCTTTAAATTTAAAAATCATGATTTTCTTTCTTTTTTTCCTTTTCTTTTCTCTAACATATAAGCTTACATGGGGCTACCTTAACAAACAAAAGTGTTTTCAATTACTTTGTGTGGAGTGAATCAAAGACAAGCAATATTTAAATTCTTGTATGAGAACATGTCCATTTTAAAATGTGAAGTTAGGTATACATTTGCAAAATTGCTTGCTCTGATTAAAGATCTAAAAAGACTTCTATTCACCACACTTCTATGACTATTTCACAACCATAAGCCTTTTTCCCTAAATATAAAAGTTTAAATTACAGTGCTGGCATACAACATACATACTACATGTTGTATGCACTGTCATTTGAAGTTATTAATGGTAAAAGATCATTTAGTATTGAATGCTTAAAAATTAAACTAAAGCATCATCATTTAGGCACATGTGAAAAAAGTAATTTACAGCTTTTGTTCCCCTAAACCACAGAAAATTCAAAAGCTTCCTACCTGTAATTTTACAAGCAGCAGTTCCGATTTGAGTCTTCTCTCTCTCTCTCTCTCTCTCTATGTGTGTGTGAGTGTTTTCAACACGTGCACTTGTTCTACTGTATATGCACATGATGTATATCCCCTGCTAAGTTGGCTAGCTCAGGACACTCCCTGATATTAACCCACTTTTCAAGTTGTTCAAGGCAGTCAAAAAGAATAGCCATTGTGTAACAATTGATAGTAACAAACATTAAAGGCGATCTAAATAGAAAGTTGCAATGACAACGTTATTGCCCACATTATAGCCGTTATGGAAATTCCAAAAGAAATAGCCTACCTGGGTATTCCCATCAATTATTTAGTAAGCATTGGACACCAGGGGACAAACCCCCAATAATCAAACCCCCCAAAAAATCTAATGTAATTTCAGCAACATAAATAAAGACATTTGCACCACAAATTGGTGCAGAAAAATCCACCAGAATGCAGAAAATTAAGTGTTTGATGCTTAAAGTTTCAATTTTGCTCAAAAGTGGATATCTCAACCCCCCCAATGTTGAACCCTAAGGTACACCCTTGAATGGGGATGATAGTGGAGGATTTGAAGCAGGCTGGTGTGTGGCATGTCTCCAGTGATTTTAATGGGGGGAAACTAGAAATCACTAAATAAAGTAAAGAGGATTTTTCTTAGCTGAGAATTACCTTTGCAAAGGTGTGATACAGTATGTCTCCTTTAACATATAGCAGTATTGTAGTATAGAGAGTGCATACTTTGCACATTGTAGTGTGTCTTCTATCTTGTTTGTGACTTGCAAGATATTAATTTGTTGTAAAATATGTCAAAGGTTTTACTTAATTGAAGATGAGTTCCTTCTCACCAGTATTTTCGAAAATCTACTTATGTGAAAATCTAGGCTACTTGACTAAACATAAAAGTACAGTTTTTGAACTTTTCCACCAAATAAAAAAAAAAATTCTCCACTTCTTTTCTTTTTTTGTGCTCATGTTTTCAATATGATATAATTTTTGATTCCATGTTCATTAAACTAGGAGCAGTTCTAGTTATGTCAGCATTATCAAGGCCTACACATGAACTTTGCTCTACATTCACCATTACATTTCGTACTTGGAAAAACTGTGTTTGGCTAAAGAATTGTCTTATCTTGTTTCCAGGGGCAATAAAATGTGGAGTGACTAATCTGCCTGGATCCATAACGAGAGGAACTTATCTACATTGTTAAACATATACAGTATACACAATTAATGGTCAGTAAATGACAGAATTAAGCAATAGCCTAACAAAAAAATCACCTGTACTGTGCTAGAGGCCAAACCCTCCATCAGACATTCTTAGATTTTAGAACCACTAGATAGAACATCTCAGCAGTGCATGTATCAAGGTCTTTATGATTCAAGTAGGCCTTAATCGTTTTAAACACATAATGTTGTATAGCTTCTGTTTGGGCTGTG
This sequence comes from Perca flavescens, assembly GCF_004354835.1. Lineage (NCBI taxonomy): Eukaryota > Metazoa > Chordata > Actinopteri > Perciformes > Percidae > Perca > Perca flavescens. Next base: position 18,751,802 of record NC_041335.1, on the reverse strand, counting down.
AGAGTTTTTGATTTTGGGTCCGTAATATATGATGGACTCGGACTCTATTGAATAATTTCACCATGTATACAAGAGTGTTTTTGCACTTTTCCTTGTCATACACAACTTCCCTGCACTCACTGTTGTACACCTCCATGCCGCTATTTAATAGCTTCCTTCCCAGATAATCCAGTACCTGGCCTGTAGACCCGTTCGCAATTTGGTGGGGGAATTTCTCACTTGAACTGAGTTAGTGGGTCCCTAGACATGAAAAATCACTGAGGTGCTCGTCCGCCATATTGCCACAAATTGTGCAATGGTCAAATCAAATATGGCCGCCATCGGCTATGATGAAAATCTATTTATTTTGTTTCTACACATGTAATACCTCTATTTTGACTAATTATGGTATGTGGAATTCATTTATGATATTGTTATGACCATATTGGGTGATTTTTGACCTTAAAAGGTCATTGTCGAGGTCATTTTCTATTCTGAATTCCTTTGCCATAACTTGGCCATTATTAGGAATAAAAACCAGATGCAATAAGTCTAATTCTACTGAAGCTGACATTTAACATTCATTGCTAATATTGTTTTTAACAATAAGGATCATCTTGTCATTGAAATGTCAACATCATTTTTCAATAACTAGATTAAGATTTTTTTTCTTTATACTCACTTTTTATTGTCACAATGATTTGTTTTGACAAAAAAAAGACATGAAGAGAAGGATGATTTTTCAATTTTTCCATGTCAGAATTTGGTGCATAAAACTCCAGCAGCATGACAGCCACATTGGCAATTGACACACTTACATACTTTAAGCAGACTTTATGGTAAGGGCTTTAGACATTTTGATGGCAGGAGTGTGCCAAAGTGCTTCTTCCATCCATGTTCCTTTGGCTCTACTCTTGCTTTGGGGTAAACAAGTGGTATGCCGTATGAACCAGAAAAGCCCCTTGTTGGATGTGGCCTCTGATCCCACTACTTGTGGGAGGGAGAGTAAAAATTCCAGCACTTCTACTGGTGTAGATTTCTAACCTGAAGTCATCAAATGTCTTAGCTGATAGACATGACTCTGTCTTGCATCAGCGGGTAGGGGGGGGTACCCTACTATACATGCCAGAAAAAGCCTGCAACATTGTTTTAGCCTGTGGGATTCTGCACAACATCACACAGGAAAACAGGGTGCCATAAATGTAGTGATGGAGCCAGATGACCCAATGCGCAGAGACCAGTGTCCAGCACAGCCCCAATATTATTATGAACATAATAAAGACACCTGGACTCGGTCGAGACCAAAAGCCATATGACTATGGCAAGATCACAAGCATTTAGGAACATGGAGTGCTAGCGAAATAGCTAACGCTAGCATAAGGCATGGCTCACTTCAAACTTCATTAATTTCTTAAGCAGTGTTAGAACTTTTTTGACAGCATGGTACATACACATTAACGTTGGTATTACTACACTATGTGTCCTATGTAAGTTGATATTATATCGAAGAGAGAAATTTACATTTACCTCACACAATAATAACATATACTTTTCGCCTTTTTTGTTCACGAGGGGACTTGTGAAATCTTTTGCCGCTTCCCTGTCTTTTATTGCAGCCAAAACGCGAAACAGTTGGGCATTTTTTTTGTGATTTATGTCATTTAAAAAAAAATGTATTACATTTTTCCACTATCCCCTGCACTATGTCAATGGGAATAAGATGAATGTTGGTATCCAACATGGAGTACATGAAACACGTGACCACCTCGTAACCAAAGGGATAGCTCAGAACATTTGATTCCTTAGTTGGCCACACTCTCTGCTTACACACTAAAATCAAAAGTATTACAATCAAATCCTTGCATTCAAGGAGCAAAACATTGGCCCAGATGTGCACCACTATAAGAATAATGTCAGCCTTACACTTTTTGCAAAACAATACACACAGTGATTTGTAAAACACTAAACACATACATAAAGGGCACTAGCGAAAGCGCGACAGCAGCGCCATCTAGCGGTTGTTGTCAAAACTGCAACGGAGTTTCGCCTCTTGGTACTATACTCTTTGGGCTTGCCGTCAAGTTAAGTAAGCTAAATGGTTCCTTTACGCTAAACAGTATTAAGTGCGACGTATTAAGAACTTGCCGTGCGCTCCCATAGCCCGAGAGCAACACCTCGGGGTTTCGGTTTTCAAAACATCCAGATGAAAATCTGCGTCGTATTTCCGTAGAAGGGTCAGTGTCAGTGAATGCCTCATTTGTAATTGCTATATTTCCTACAACAAGTGAACGCAACACGTGACTCCGGTCGCAAAATTACGAATCCCACTATGGCCACGCCAAGACCCGCCCTACGAAGCAGCTCGATTGGTTGGGGTTAGGCATTTCACCTCGAGTGGTTAAGGTTAGGGGATTGGTCAAGGGATAGGACCTGTACATGTAAGCATGGACGCCTGGCCAATAGTAGTGTGTGAACGCTATTGAACGGCGGGTCTTGGCGTGGCCATAGTGGGATTCGTAATATCGCCTCCCGGTCCGTTTTGGTCACGCGGTCAATGACATCAGTAAAAGCTTTACTAGGCAGATGTGTGTACTGTAACGTTACAACACATGTACCGTAATATAGTACCACCTGTGAGCACCAGGGCTTTATTCTCACCGTGAGTGGACCTACCGGGACGGACCCAGCAAAAGCAGACAAGCAAAACAGGATAAACCGTTTTAAGGACAGGGTGCCTCTATTGAAGCTAACAACAGTGGTAAGCTTAGCTAGCATACCTGGTGAACTTTTACCATCGCTGCTCTGTGTTTGACAATCAACTTTATCCAACTCGAGCAAGCTAACCAGGCAGCTGAAGTTTATATAACATTAGCTAAATGCAGGGACGGACTTTGAACTCTACAAGGGTAAGATTTCAGTTTTGCTAGCTAACTGTCAAAGAGTTTCTAGCTGATTAGCCAGTCCGACTTCCTTGTGTTGTTCGAGGTCATTCTGTAGCCTCTTTCTAAGTGATTGTCGGGAAGCTAGTCATGAAGAGCCTACCGTATTTCTGCCGGGGAGAGGTCATTCGCGGCTTCGGGAGAGGAAGCAAAGAACTGGGAATCCCTACAGGTGAGTTCATTATCTGCCATTATAATCTGTATGAATTTTTGAGTAACGTTAGCTAATAACCTACAATATACCGTAGCTTACGTTAGGTCAGTCTGAATTGGTCCAGAGTAATTTCATCAGAGAGAGAAGCAGAGTAACGTTAACGTTAGATAATTAACATTGGCAGTCTGTGGTTTTGACCTAAATGTCCGCCAGCCTTTCTCGGATGATTCGGCAGACAACCGGATTACTGTCCATTCATAGATGTTGCAGTATACCGACTTGCACTGAACAGCATTGATGACGACACCTTTTTTGACGCAACGACCGCGCATTGTTTTTCTGACTGCGTAAATGTGAGTTGAGTAACGGAACTTGACAGATCTTTCCAGAAATAAGTAGTGGCGTTATATCTTAATCCCGAGTTTCCCAAACTGAGGTACCAAACATAAATCAGGCACATGATCTAATGACTGTGTGTTTGTTTTATCATGAAAATGTCAAACCATATGGTAAGTTGCGAAATAAAAACCGGGAACAGAGTTTCATTGAATATATAACCTTTAAATATTTAAATATGATATATTATATATATCAGCTTTTACAAAAGAGATTTTTGTCCCCAACCATGCAGAGCTTTGAAACATTTGCCGAAAGTACCCAGTGTGTTACCCACTGTAACAAATTCATATCTAATAATATATAATATTATTAATTTCTAGCCCTGGTTATCTTAACATCCAGTTAAAATGTTTCTCTAACTAGAGTTCTCTGGTTTAAAAAAAATGTCTTCATCTGATTTTAGGTGACATTGAGCAAGACACTAACTTTCAGAGTGGTTTCCCTGACCTTTTTCTTTCCTTCCCCTGACTATTCCTCCCTTTCTCTCTCCTATCTCCAGCCAACTTCCCTGACTCAGTGGTGGACAATCTTCCAGCAGATGTTGGCACAGGAATCTACTATGGCTGGGCCTGTGTCGGTAATGGTGATGTCTACAAGATGGTGATGAGCATTGGATGGAACCCTTACTACAAAAATACCAAGAAGTCCATGGTCAGTACAAGAAAAGCAGCATTCACTGCAAACTGTTTTAGAAAGTGTGCACTTTGCCAATCTATAAGATGTTAAATCGTCTTTGACAATCCAGGGTTTAAATGCAGCCATGGTCACACTGTGGGAATCAAATTTCCCACAGTGGGACAAAACATATTTGAATTAAAAAATGTAATTAATTCCCCTTGTGTTGAGAGAAGAAAATAGTGGCTAAAGTTTGCAATATAACACATTTATGGACACATTTCTTTAAGCAACACCCTAAACTGTTCAGTAAAATGAAATGAATAAAGCTGTGAATTAAGTCACAAGATTTGTTTTAAAAGTGAATATTTAAGTCCTTAAAATATGTCTTCTAAATTTTATTAATTTCATTTCAGCCATTCTAATACATTCTGGTTTGATAACACAAGATAAATGCAGTTCACCACATTTGACAGTTGCAGTACTCTTGTAAGGAATACTTTTTTTTTTTTTTTTTATTCTAGGAGACCCATGTGATTCACACATTTAAAGAGGACTTTTATGGGGAGATTCTCAGTGTTGTCTTGGTGGGCTACATCCGTCCAGAGAGAAGCTACAACTCACTTGGTACGACACCGCTCTCTCACACACACACACACACGCTCCTATTTTTGTATGCCTGCACTCAAAGGTCTAAGATTTCCCCCTTCTTATACACTCAATTATTATTCTCTTTGCACCTGACTTCTTTTCTGCATGTCTTCATTTCTCTTTCATTTCTGTTTTTAACAGAAGCGCTCATTGCAGCCATAAACAGCGACATTGAGGAAGCCAAGGTCACGCTGGAGCTCCCCGAGCATCTCAAACTGAGAGACGACAACTTCTTCACCAGCGCTCCCAGCTCATCGTCAGCCCTGTCCCCCAACACTGCATCCACATCACAGACTATTATAAATGGTCACTGACAGCTGGCTGTGACTGTAGCACTTTGTGTACACACACACACACACACACACACACACACACACACACACACACACACACACACACACCAGGAAACACATAAGTTTCTATATACACACAGGTGTATGCACTAATTAAAATGCACACCCTCATTCTGAGATCTCTGACCCGTCGTCATGGCTGCATAAACAACCAATCTTTTTATTTTTTTTTATTGTATTTTTCTTTTACCTCCTTAATGTGTCTCAATTGTTGAACTTCCTGAATGTTTTTTTTGCAGACTGCTTTTGTATATACGCACACCAGATTGCCTCATCTAATAGCGTAACTGTGTATCTCTTTGGTCTTACTGGTCCTGCTGTATATTTGGAATATTTTATGTAAGAAAGTACCTATAATAAATAAATAATACAAAAAAATACAGATTTTTGCATAATGGTGACCACAAGTAATTTTGTAATAATTTGTATATAACGAAAGACACAAATGGGCCGCAATTATTTATTCTAGTTTACACAGGGACCAGGGTTACTGGATGTAGAAATAAAGGTTCAACAATACATTTGTCAGTTTTGTTATTTCCATATATTAGGGTAAGATGCAATGGGAATACAATTTATTCTAAATTTGTAAAGCATAAAAAATAGGATAAAATATTAAAAGTTATGCACATGGCTGGCCAAGAGCTCTTTTTGTGACATCAGTGGCTGATAACTGCCTGAATGTTGTTATTGTCCTAATATCAGTGATATCAATGGTTTCTTATTATTATGTGATTAAAATAAAAAAGATCTCAGAACTTACATTTTCCTGTTATTTTCCCCTTAAATCAATTACTAAAAGTCAAGAAAATTCCTGTAAGATTGCTTTACATGCGCTCCTATGAATTCTGCACTTGTAAGGGTAATATTTTCAAACTACTGTGATGCGACAACAGGTGACCAGGGGCCTATTGCACAAAAGTAGAATAAAGAAATCCAGGATAAATGAAAAAGCGCATCTTGACTTAGTGTGATCCGTTCATCGCGGCTTAATCGGTTGCACGTTTGCCGAACCAGGATAAGTAGGTGAAGCTATGTCAAGCCAGGAGTAGATAGCTGGGATAAGTGCACGTTAACGGCTTTCTTAAATAGACCACGGTGTCGATCACAGATTTACTGATGCAGAAATGGAAAAGACGTGCAGCATATGTTTCACCCGCTGAGCAGCAGCTTCTAATGGAAATTTAGAGGAGGTAAAACATATAATATGCAAAAATTGAAACATGGCTGTTATCAAACGGAAAAAAGCCCGACAGACAATAGCGGACCGACTGAATACGTATGGATTTAAAAAAATCTACTTAGTCACTCCATGTTTTAATTGCTATATGCTTGTTTTATGTGTTGGTTTTATTGCTCTATCTGTTTTTATGTGCTAAATGTGCTGGTTTTAGTGTAAAGTGTCTTTGAGTAGCCTGTAAAGCACTATATAAATTAAATGTATTATTATTTAGCCTACTTTGCCTTAAAAGTGAGCAGAGGGAATTCTTGTTCTTTGGGAAATTTACCCTAATGACTAGGCTTAATTTCAAACCCTTATAATGCAAGAATATGTTTTACAACCATATGCACAAATCTCCATAAGCTATATAATTCTAAATATCTTTCTACAATTAATGTTCATACAGAACAACATGACTGGACAAAAACTAGAAAAAGAAGTGACTTCAATACACGCTGTAAGCATATCTGTAAAACAATGTAGCCTGTTATTATTCATGTTTTTTTTCTCACTCCCAAGCTCGAAGATGACGAGTGACAGCACCAAAATAAAATGATTTAGAAGCTTTGTGGCATTCCAACACATTCTCACTCCCATTTGGTAAAAAAACGACGTTTGATCAGGTGCCATTGTCGTCGTTATTGACGCTAAAAGTCCCCTTTTCACGAGGAGAGCAGCGGAGGAAAAGCCCATTTCCTCCGTATCGTCCCACTTTATCTCAGGGTGCCAGTGCAACCATCTCAACATTTCTTACCATCTCAACAACTGCAGTAGTAGGATTTAAATCAAACTCGTGACAGGAATAGTGACAAGTAATGCATGTTAATAAAATGAAGCAGAACACATTCAGAAGACAACAAAATAACTTAAACACGTTTATTTCGGATCAGAGCGGCAGCTGATTTAGACTCCAGGATTAATCTTAGCCTGCCTGTTAGCCTGCTCTGGACCAGGCTAGCTGCAAAGAATAAATCTCCATGGTTACTTGGCTGGGTTTAACTCAGCCTGCTTTTGTGCAACCAAATCAAAAAGAAATTCATCCAGGATAACCTGAATATCCCGGCTTAATCCCTTATATTGGTTTTGTGCAATACCCCTCTGAGTGTGCCGCTGGCAGAGGAGCTAAATTGCTTCTTTGCTCGCTTTGAGACATCACAACAGCACCACTCATCTGCCCCAGTCCTGCCCCCATCCCCACCTGGTTCCTGCACCACCCCACTCACTGTGAGGGAGCACGATGTCGGACGGGTGCTCCTGGCAGTGAACCCCAGGAAGGCTGCCGGTCCCAGACGGAGTACATGGCAAGGTGCTCAGGGTGTGCGCTCACCAGCTCGCCCTCATCTTCACCAGAATCTTCAACCTTTGCCTGGCCCAGGCAGTCATTCCGCCCTGCCTAAAATCAGCCACAATCATCCCAGTGCTGAAGAAGTCTCCCATCACCAGCCTAAATGATTACCGTCCTGTGGCCCTCACCCCGGTAATCATGAAGTGCTTCGAGAGACTGGTTCTTCAACATATCAAGGACTATCTCCCCCAGACCTCTACCCCTATCAGTTCACGTATCATGCGAACAGATCCAGAGATGCCAATAATAATATAATGCTTTCAATACAATCATCCCGGACATTCTCATCACCAAACTGGTCACTCTCAGCCTCCCCCATCTCACATGTGCCTAGATAAAGGACTTTCTCACCAATCGGCCCCAGACGGTGAGACTGGGCCCCCACCTCTCCACTTGCACGCTGAGCACCGGCTCCCCACAGAGCTGTGTGCTGAGCCCCCTCCTGTACTGTCTCTACACCCACGACTGCAGTCCGGTCCACAACAACAACCTCATCGTCAAGTTTGCTGATGACACCACAGTGGTCGGACTCATCGCAAAGGGAGATGAGGACGAGGCGGCCTCTAGCTCACCCAGTAAGAGCGTTCGCCCCATGTTGGTCTGAGTCCTGCAGCGGCGCGGGTTCGAATCCACTGTCCACTGTCACTCTATAATAAAGGGAAAAGCCCCAAAAATAGAGCCTACAGAGAGGAGGTCCTGAACTGACAGCCTGGTGTTCAGAAGAACAACCTGGCTCTGAACACCAAGAAAACAAAGGAGATCACTGTCGACTTCAGGAAGAACAGCACCACACATCACGTACATCAACGGCGAGTGTGTTATCTCCGCTGACATCTCCTGAACAGACAACATCCCAGCGGTCATCAAGAAGGCTCAACAGTGGCTACACTTCCTGGGGGTTCTCAGGAAACTGGACTCCAACCTGCTGCTGACCTTCTACCGCTCATCCATTGAGAGCCTGCTGACGTACTGCATCACAGTATGGTACGGCAGCTGCACCGTGGCAGACAGGGAGAGGCTTCAGAGAGTAGTAAAGGCAGCACTTCTCCCCTGACGGACAGCTACGCCTCCCGCTGCCTCAGTAGAACAGAAAACATCACCAAGGACAGCTCCCACCCTGGCTCTGATCTGTTTGACCTGCTGCCCTCAGGGGGACTAACAGGGGGGGACTAACAGATTCAAGAACAGTTTCTTCCCAAAAGCCATAACCACTTTGAGCTCACACAAGCAATATTTAATATTTAATACTTTTGATAACTGATAATTCTGTGCAATTTCATTACTGTGCAATATCATTATTTCACACTGCATATCACACTGTATACAAACCATATTTATCTTTTTATTTTTATATATGTATATAGCGTCTCAGAACTGTGCAACTGTGTGATTTGCATGCAATTCACACATTTCCATCAAGAGTGCACACTCACAACATAGATCAAAATCCAGCTTTATTATGAAACAATGATTCACAGCACATTTCACCTCAACCAAGTACAGAGAAAGATCCTAATCATTTCCTCTTCACACTTTTCTGTGGGTAACACAGTAACATTATTATCTCAGGGAGACAGCAAAAAAAGGCAGATGTACAACCCTAAAGTCAAAACAGAGCTAGAAAAGAGCTAAGAGAAAATACCTTTAAGGAAAAAGTCCTGCAAAATCACTTCTCCTGCAACATTTTGCTGTGTTTTGAGCAGTACTATACTGAACACACGCACCGACACGCAGATGCCAGCGTTTCACTGTGGCCTAAACAAGATGAAACCACTGAGAAAAGATTTCCCTCTCTGTGTAAAGATTCAAAGTACCACACAGGGTTACAGATCAGATTGTACTTCAGTATAAAGTTTCCTTTGAGTTTTTAGGTGACTCCTGCAGTGCGATACACTGTCCATTATACAAATTTAACAAAGACACAGTGTAACACAAAAAGTAATGACAGTAATGTTACAACTGTTATTAATAAGAGCTTTAAACCAGATGATGCAGAAACAGAGGACTTATATCCCATTAGGCAAATGTAATATACTTCCTCTGTTTCTAATGTCATAAGCATTCTGTCCAAATGTGGAGTCTGGGTTGTTAACAACATAGACTTAAATTTGAAATTAAATGTAATGTCCTTTCTCTAAGCGAAATTAGCGGCCAATAACTACTGCATCATTTTTTTAATTTTTTTTTAATGTTTTGTAAACATATTTTCTTTAAATTATATGAATTATTCTAGAAAATCTAAACAGACACATGAAAAGTTATGTGATTGTCAGCACATTCAAAACTTTCCCTGAGGTTTGAGACTGAAAAAAGAAATATACCACTTTTCGTGCTCTTGCGACTTACAATGACTTACAAAGATACATAACAGCTACAAGTGTATGCACTATACAGCATTTACCCTATTATACAGTACTTTATCGACAGGAGATGATAGGTCAAACAGCAACAAAGCATCAGGGTGTCTTTGAGATTTCACATGAACAATGGTTAAAGTTAATCAGGCTACCGAAGAATACCATAATTCCTCCGTTCAATTAGGTTCCCATTTAATGAGAGAGAGGAGTAAGAGGGGTTAGGATCGTGACCGGCCTCTGACGAGCTGTTACCACCTCCATCTTCAGCCAGAGAGGACATTATTTCTTCAGCTTCTTCTTGCGTTGTCACCCCGGCGGGAGGTGTGCTAACAGGGCTTGCAGCAGGTGAATCGGTCGTGCTATTAAAGTGATCGTTCGGAGTAATTTCACTCTAGGTTCCTTTGCACCATGACCTCGAGCCAAACACCCCCCCAGAAGCTTTTTTCACCTGGGTCAAACATTGGGAGAGTTAGCGTAGAGCAGCGTTAGCCGCTGAATAGCTTAGCGCAGGGGCTAATGGATCCGAAGTGTCTCTTAACATTACCCCACTAATAATGCCCGAAATGATACCAAACGTCTACAGTTGTACAAATAGGTTATACACTCATAAAACGATGGATTGGAAAGTTTGTAAGTACACCAGAAGTTTATAAAACTTGCCTGCTGGCTTCTGCTCTCTGCTGTTGTTGCTGCTGCTGCTGTCGGCAGTAAGACGAGTGCTTAGGGCCGTCTACAAATTACTACACCGAAAAGAGATGCAACAAAAATATTTCTTTATTTAACTAATTTTTTAAGTGCTGTAGAATAACTAGCAGGAGACAAGTTATAATTGAGGTAAGTTTGGAGACATTACCTTATTTAATCATTAAATCAATAAATATTTTGGTGCAAAGGACCCTAGGGTGAAATTACTCCGAACCATCACTTTAACGCCATCGCTACACAGTTTCTTAGTAAAACCAAAATGAATTAAACTGCCTTGTTTTCTCTTTACCATGGCTATATGATGCTAACTGCTGAATGGATTTCACGTACTTTGCACGCCGATTAACGGCCTCCAACATTTATATTTTTTCTACGAATCTTTGAGTTAACCAAAGACTGTAAAATTAATATTAACAGTCTATGGAGTTAACATGTAGGCCTACTAAACATGAGTTGAATTTGCACCTCGGCGCCACCAGGCCTAGATGACAAGAATAGCATGTATATTTATCTTTATTGAAGGGAATTAGGTTTAAATCGCCGTCATGCATGAATGAATGATATTTTTGCAATTTTACACATAATAATCCACGATTATCACATTCCACAAAACTGAAATTGCATGTCAAAATGACACACTGTTAATATTTTTAGAGACCCCCCCAAAATTTCACAAATCACCTTTTCAAGGGCCCATGTCTTATTAAGGGGAGCCGAGCTCCCCCTAGCTCCCCCGTAGTTTGCACCCTGTCAAACTCTTCTTCCCAATCAAAGTAATACGTTGCATAATCCAACAGTAAACCAAAACTATTTATGTTGAGGCTAGACCAATCATCGACATCCGCACTTGACCGAGCAGCCAAATGTCTCTGATGACAGTCACAAGGACTTCTTCTCTAGAATTTCAGATGCAGCCATCATAAATGTCATCAACATATTGATTGGTAACTGGCTCGTATGACTAAAATGTCTTGGAAATGTGATGTCATTGAAAACATGGCTGGGCGCCTGGGTAGCCCACCTGGTAGAGCGTGTGCCCATATACAGAGGCTCAGTCCTCAATGCAGCGGCCGTGGGTTTCGGTTCCGGCCTGTGGCCCTTTGCTTCATGTCATTCCCCCTCTCTCTCCCCTTTCATGTCTAAGCTGTCCTGTCAAAAATAAAGGCCTAAAATGCCAAACAAAATCATCTTAAAAAAAAAAAAGAAGAAACAAAAAACATGGCTGTGTGCTTGTCACCCTCCTTCACCCACGATTGCCTCACCTTTTGATTGTGCTGACATGATTTGAAGAGATTTAACCTTTAAAAAAAATTATTAAATAGATCATGTATCTGAAAAAGGGTGAGAAATAATTGTTGTATTGTAATTGTTTAAACTACAATAATAGTAAGGAATTATTATTTTCCCTTATTGTAAAGCACTTTGTGCTGCATTTCTTGTATGAAAGGTGCTATACGAATACAAATTATTATTATAATTATTATTATTATTATTATATAAGGAAGAGCTACTTCTCTCCAGTCAGGTCTTGTGTGCTTTCTTTTCATCTGTATGAATAGCTCTCATCATCATACTCCAACTCAATCTCATCTTCATCCAAGAGTCCGTACTTGAACTTCCGATACACCGTCCCATCTTGCCCCATGTACACAATGTCATCATCTTCTTCTTCCTCCTCATCGTCCTCACATGTAACAATTCGGTCGCTGTACTCCCCAAATGAAGAGGTGGTGGGTTGTGAGGCAATGCCTCCATTGGTGTCCAGTTTTGTATAGCCTCCTGCTTTGAGTTTTGGTGCCAATGCAAGTGATTTAGATCTAGCATTGAGGAAGAGGAAGACCCCTCCGCCCACAGAGAGGATAATCAGCACACAGGCAGTGACAAAGAGTTTGGCGCTGCTGCCATAAGCCTCTAAATCCTCAGCTTCCCTGAACACAAAGTTGACACCCAGGATGCACTCCTCTGAGAAGGAGATGGAGCACACCATTAGTTACAATAACAAGTATAATCTGTATACTGGATTTGTTTCTAATTAATCCTTTGTGTGGCATGAGTGTGTTTTACAAGAGTCTTGTTTCAAACAAATGCAGTCTTGTCTGTGATGGCCAGAGGCCAAAAAGCAATCGGAAAATTCCTTGTAATAGGAACATATTTACCATCATTTTAAAACACTGGAAACCCCTGTTTGGCAGGAAGATGAAACAGTCTATCCAGTGGGAACGCTATCAGTTAGATGAATTATACAGGCAACCATTACAATTTAAAGATGCCCTGAAAGTATGTTACTGATTACACACACACACACACACACACACACACACACACACACACACACACACACACACACACACACACACACACACACACACACACACACACACACACACACACACACACACACACACACACACACACACACACACACACACACACACAAACAAACACACTATTTTCCAGGAACAAGTCTAAATAAATACAGTCTGTATCTGTGTGTGTTTTGTTGGAAGTCTGTGTTCCAGTGTGGGTTATTGTTTACCTAGTGAGGCCTTGCAGTCACAGCACTCTCTGGGTATTGGTTCATCATCAAGACGCGTCTCATTTCCACAGCAGGACAAGCAGCGGCCATCATCAGACAGGATCTGGAGTGCGCGGCACACTGTGCAGCTCCACATGCCGGGACCTCGGCAGTCCATGCAGGACGGGTCACATGCCTTGCAGTTTGGCTCTCCGCTCTCAGACTCAGAGCCCTAAAGCAAACAGAAGGATTTGTTACACAGCAGACTGGGTGTCACTTTCACACATTTTACTTCCAACTATACTGCTTCATGACTTACAGAGCAGCCTTGCCAAACTGCAGCAATAGCTATAACATGTTATTAATTTTTCAAGAGGCAAATGTGAAAGGTTAGTTGAATGTAAACAGAAACACTCTTTGTAAAAGAAGTAACACACAAGCTGTGTCACCTGTGAAGCAGCGTAGAAGCCTATAAGACACTGGGATTCACAGATGCCTCCCATAAACGTGTAGCCTTCATAACAGAGCTGACAGGCCAGAGCGCCCTTATCTGGAAGGAGAGAGACAGAGATAAAGAGATATGACATAACAACACTGTTATGTCAAATGTAACATTGTCAAATGTCACATGGCTGAACTGGAATTTCCAGATTAAAAGCATATCAAAAGGCGAAAAGCAAAAGTATATCATAGCTTGGGGGGAAACTATGATAGATAAGAGATGTATTATAATAGTACTGTGACATGCATTATACACTTATTTGAGAATATATACGTAGAGATGTGATGTAAAATATGTTATATATTATGGGGTGCCGTTTGTAAAGCGGCTCCCTCTGAAAATAACAGCAACATTTTGTCACATTTAGCTTCAAACAATGTTTAAAAAACTGGTATGAATTTTTAAGGGTCACTTTTTAGCACATTTAGAACAATATTTGTCGACTTAGAGATATTTTAAATAGTTACATCTAAACATTAAATGTTACACCTAAATGTTAAATTTAAATATAAATCTAAATATTAAATCTAAATGTTAAATCTAAATCTAAATGTTAAATCTAAATATTAAATCTTAATCTAAATCTAAATGTTAAATCTAAATATTAAATCTAAATCTATATCTAAATGTTAATTCTAAAATATTAAATCTAAATCTAAATGTTAAATCTAAATATTAAATCTAAATCTAAATGTTAAATCTAAATATTAAATCTAAATCTAAATGTTAAATCTAAATGTTAAATCTAAATCTAAATCTAAATGTTTCGAGTGAAACTAAATATTTAGCTAATATGCAAATTCAAAATACCGGTAATCGTAAGTACCAAAATAAAAGCTCGAGGAGGTCAGTGTGTGTTTATAGTGTCAAATAATGAATAACAAAACATCTCATCCAGGGAAATGGACTCTTGGACATGGATTATCGTGATAATAACTACCTAAATAATAAACACGTTTGGAGAAATAGGGTTAGGGGTTAGAAGAGTATTTACATTACCATCTCACAAGTTTGAGAACATGTGCCTTGGTTGTAGTCTAAAACTTTGCTTTCCTTGGTCTTTTAACAGGTTATGTTTTGAGGCGGTTGCTGTCGCTGTTGAAAAAAGTTTGAATAGCCGCCAGGACGGCTCTGCCGATGTTCTCGGCTAACGCCGATTCGTTGGACATTTTCGCAGCGTGACCATGGCCAACATTACCGTACCTGGTCAGGCTCTTGCTGGCCTTCATGCAAGCGAACATGACAGATCAGTCAAAGTGAGCCCCCTCGTGGCTGGCTATAGTGGCTACAGGTCATAAGTCTCGCCCCCTTCATAAAAGTGACACTAAAAACTCAAAGTACTCTTCAAATACAGTTTCTCCAAACGTGTTTATTATTTAGGTAGTTATTATCACGATAATCCATGTCCAAGAGTCCATTTCCCCGGATGAGATGTTTTGTTATTCATTATTTGACACTATAAACACACACTGACCTCCTCAAGCTTTTATTTTGGTACTTCCGGTTACCGGTATTTTGAATTTACATATTAGCTAAATATTTAGTTTCACCCGAAACATTTAGATTCAACATGTATATTTAGATTTAGATTTAACATTTATATTTAACATTTAGATTTAGATTTAGATTTAATATTTAGATTTAACATTTAGATTTAGATTTAGATTTAATATTTTAGAATTAACATTTAGATATAGATTTAGATTTAACATTTAGATTTAGATTTAACATTTAGATTTAGATTTAGATTTAACCTTTAGATTTAATATTTAGATTTATATTTAAATTTAACATTTAGGTGTAACATTTAATGTTTAGATTTAACTATTTAAAATATCTCTAAGTTGACAAATATTGTTCTAAATGTGCTAAAAAGTGACCCTTAAAAATTCATACCAGTTTTTTAAACATTGTTTGAAGCTAAATGTGACAAAATGTTGCTGTTATTTTCAGAGGAAGCCGCTTTACAAACGGCACCCCATAATATATAACCCAGAATATTTATATATATATATAGAGAGAGAGAGAGAGAGAGAGAGAGAGAGAGAGAGAGAGAGATGTTCTGGTAGCCTAGGGGTTTAGGAAACTGTGACACAACAATTCATGCTCAATAATTTGAAATAAAAAAAAAATAAAACACAGCACCCGGCAAAAAAAAAAAAAAACATGGCAGAAATAAGCCATGACAAGCTTTCGTTACCGCTGCAGGTTTTGCAGGTGGGGTGACACTTATGACAGGTCTTGGACCGGCTGTCTTGGTAGTAGTTTGGAGGGCAGCTCTGCAGGCACTGTCCCCTCTGCCTCAGATAGACGTAGCCCTCCCGACAGTTCAGACAGTTTCTGTTACCACGACCCCAACACTGGCTACAAGAGGGGTCACATCGCTCGCAAACCATGGTGGTGGTGTTGCCGAAGTAACTAAAATGGAGAGAGGATATTTGTTTAGTTTATGATGTTCGTTGATGAAAAAGAATAGAAGACTTTGTGTGTCTGTGTGTTCTTCTAACCTCTCTGAACAGGTTTCAACGCAGCTGCTTCCCTGCTTGAAGAATCCAGTTTTACAGTTGGCACACTGCACACTGTGACGACCAACACATGACTTACAGCTGAAGTGACAGCGCTCACACGCACGTTCATCCTTGTCCTCTGCATAGTAACCCACAGGACACTCCTGCATACATGTGTTGTCTGATGGACACGAACACAAAGCTACAATGTTTAAAGGATTCCTGTTGGTGGATAAGGAGCATAGCATTTACTATTATGATATAACTTACCCAGTAAGAAGTTTGGCTCGTTGCAGCTGAGGCAGTGGTCTTTGCCCGGCCCAGAACAGCGATGACAGAGTTTGTGACACTGTTGGCAATCCCCATTATGGTCCATGTATGAGCTCAGAGAGCACTCACTGTACCACACACAGTGTCCACTGGCATCTTTACGCCTGTTGGTATCGCAGCTGAGGCAGGATGAGGGCTCATGGCCTGAGCAGGTCAGACATGACCTGTCACAATCTGGGGAAAATGAAAAGCATTGAGACACTGATAAATCCAGTAAGGATGGAGTAGAATTTTTCTTTTCTTTTCTTTTGCTTGATTAAAATAAACATCCACCTTCCCTACCTCTGCATTCATTGGTGGCTGCATCATAGTAAGTGCTTTCGGGACACTTAGACAGACATTCTCCATTGAAACGGACAGCTTTCGGGTTGCGACACACATCACAGTCATCAATGCCCGGTCCGTCACAAGACACACAATCAGAATGGCAACGCACACACTCCTGTGGCTTCTCGTTGGCAAAGTAGCCATTGGGACAATCATCCAAACACTTATCCTCATGGAGGAAGTAGTACTGGGCACACTCTGGGAGAGAGAGAGACAGAGAGAGTTATGCAAAATTAGAATCAAAACAGTGTTGTTTACATCTTTTGCAAAAAACTAAAAGAAATCTAGACCAGTGACTACATTTTTTTTATTTTAAAACTGGACTTTTTTATAACCTATGATGAGTCATTTAAGATTTAACTGGACTTAATTGCTTATTGATGGGAGCCCTTACACTAGCCTACACAATGTAAGGGTTATTGTTATTCAACAGACTTAAAATATATGTATATGGCTAAGTATTAGAAGTAGCCTTTTATTTGTGCTTCAGTTTCTTTGCACTTATACAGCCCAATCAGCAACTCCTATCTTTTTGTGGTGTACATTTTTACCTCTTCTTCATCCCCTCAGGCAGCCCTCACTTTCTATTCCTAAACTGGCTTTTTCTTCTTATCCACTTTTCACTTCTACAACAAGACTTATAAAAAGCTTGTTTGTGTTTAACCTCAGCAATAACCATGCAACTACCACTCACGTACTGTAATCATCAATCAAGAAAACCTATACATTTAGAAAAAAAAAAGTCATACCATGTCCTTAAGACCTATTATATTTTATAGTAGTTTAGTACTAAGAGGTAGTGTATATGGTGAATTTGTCTGTCTAAAGTGGATACATTTCCAGTTAAAGGTACTACTACTAAAGCTACTCTGACCCTGACAAATTATGGTTTTATCTGTTTTTTACTTCCCCAAATAATCTTCTCTCTAATGTCTCCTGTAATTCCTGCATACTTCTTGTCATCTGATATTCCTCTGGTCCTCACTTTACCCTTTTCATTCTTATATTTAGGCTTCATGTCTGAACTATTTGCAGTCCAGAGAGCAGAGAAAGAGCTCTATGCATTTCCTCCTCATCTTCCTTCTCCTGAATCTCATCCTCCTCTATCCACCTACTTCAACACTAAACTAAGTCACTTTTCAAAACAACACCTCTTCTTAATCCTCCTCTCCTCATCTTCCATTTCTCTACCCTCCACTGCTCCACCCAGCGTACTCACTCTTACACAGGCCATCTTGATTGCACTCTCTACAGTGAGCTGGACAGCGACGGCATTCTGTCTCGGTGGCGTAATAGCCCTCTAGACAGTTAGACCTGCAGGAGTGGTCCAGCAGTAAGAACTGTTTCTCACAGCTCAGACAGTGAGAGGAATTCCCCTGGCAGGATGCACACTCTGGAGCACAGGGCTGGCATACTCCACCTTGAGGAAACCCTCTGAGAAAAAGGCAGAGAGAGGCGAGAATGATGAGTCATTGATGGATTATGATGGTTGGTTTTCATGTGCAAGTCAAGAAAACAGGACAAGCACCTCTGACACTCCACCACACACACGTCATTGTGGAGGTAAAGCCCACTGCGACAGCTCTGGCACTGATGGGCGTCCTGGCACGTGACACACCCTTCCGAGCAATCTTCACATCGGCTGGACGCCTTGTTGGCAAACGTGCCAAATGGACAATGGGACATGCAGGTCTGTTGAGCTGTCAAAAAATGACCTGAAGACAGAAAGACAAATCACACCACCGATACAAGGAAAAGCAACCAGTGCACAAACATTGTCAGCGGTCAACAGCTTGTTTAAATTCACACTGCCCGCTTTGATAGCAAGTTCGCAACATCTAAGACACTAAACATTTTCAGAAATGTTTTCAGAAGCTCAGTCTAATGTGACATACAGACAGCAAATATTTACCAGAGTTACAGCTGTTGCAGTCAGATTTCCGTGCACCAGAGCAAGTCTTACAGGAGAAGTTGCACTGCTCACACTTGCCATCACCTGATGGTAAACAGCAAACAGAGACCAGGACAAAATATGTAGACATCAATGACAAGAAAGAAACAAGACGGGATCAAAAATAGACTAAAGGATGTGTTATTGAATACCTAATGAGAAATAGAAAAACATATTTCACTGCATGCTTCAGTAATTGAACGCGGTAATTTCATTTGGGTTTGATGTTTATGTGAGGAAAGTTGTAGAAAGTCAGCATCAGTACAAGCAGAGACAAGTAGGTAATGTTGACAACATTTAGTACTGAGGTAAAATTAACATTTGCCGTACTGTTTCTGAATTGTTTCTCAGGGCAGGAAGAAAGCTGTGTGCCCTTTAAACACTCCCCCTTTATCAGCGTGAATTCGTCCTCACAGGAGTCACAGTCGTCATATTGTGGCCCTCCGCAGGTACGACAGGCACGGTGACAAGGCTCACATTCCTGGCTCTCCTTGTCCACAAAGAAACCTTCCTTACAGTGATCCACACACTGGCCATCTGAACACACAATTACACATTTACACTTACTCTATATGCCATTCAACTTAATATTCTTTAAATAGAAAGAAATAATGTGTCATTGCTGACACTTTTTTGTACTTGCCAAGAGATGGGGACTTTTACTGTGATATGTACAGTTCTTTTTTTTTTAAATAAGGGGTATCTACTAAATTACAGTATATTATATCAAAATTAGATGTGGATCACAGTTTCCCCAGAAATGTCTCCAGCTGATATTCACACCATAACTCAAAATTATAAATTGTTCAAATACCAAAGATGTAGAATCCTTCTTTGCACCAGTAGCACTGGGTCTGGTCACAGTTTACACATTGTTTGTCTTCACACGGAGCACACATCATGTTGTCGTTTACACTGTAGGTCCGATCTGGACAGGACTGATGACAGTCTGTGCCCAACCTGACAGACAGACAGACAGACAGACAGATAGAAAGATGGATAGTATAAATATGAGGTTGTATGAATATTGCAGTGCAACTTAATTACTTAACTCTCAACCGAAGACACTTACTGATAGTAACCATCTTCACATTTGAGGCAAACTGTTTCCTGAGACTGATCTCCTGAAGTCTCTGTGGTGAAAAGCAGAAAATAATCAAATAATTAATAATAGATCAGGCATGTTGTGATTTCTGAACTTCCTGAAATAGCTCTGTTTGCAATCTCAAGGCAAGACAGAAAAAGAAAGCCTGTTTGATCAGCATAAGTATTAGCTGTTGCAGCTTCTGTCCAAATCACATTTACAGTAAATATGATGTTGTATTTTTGACCCTTTTTGCACTGACGATCTATTCTAACTATTCCCTCCATACTAAAAGAAAACAATATAAAGATTAAGTTACTGTGGTCCTAAGTGTTAATGGTAGTCTGTTTATGTAATTCAAATGCAAAAATGTGGAAAATACCTTATCTCATCTACCTGCACCCAAGGACAGCGCAGTCATTTTTTTAAACACAGTTTCTCTAAACACCAGCAGGAGGCACTCTGACAACACTAAACAATAAATGTGTTCAGTTCGCCGTGGAACTGAATGGCACTCACAGATTAATTATCAGATGAGTGTGATCAATGTCTAACTAGCAAACAAATCTAACTCAGAAGCCCTCAAACAAATGTAAAAGCCAAAGAGATTTCAGTTCACATCTATAATGTCTGTTATTGTGTGTGTGTGTGTGTGTGTGTGTGTGTGTGTTAATTAATTAATTCCTGCTGTCAATCAAAACCATCCAACTGGTAACTGAGAAAGAGCCATGCTGTCATCCAAGTCCAACGATGTCAAAACATCTCCAAGGACAGAGGGAGTAAGAAGGGGGGCAAGAGGAAGAGAAAGATAGGATCAGGAAGCAGAAAGAGAGAGAGAGGGTAAATGAGAGATACAGGGAGGGAGAGAAAGAGATGGAAATAACTACTAAAAAAAGCCCCTTCTGCAGACTTTCCCTAGGGACATTCATCCTCTCCAGAAAAAACTCCATCGACCCCCACACCCCATTCCTCTCTCAGTCTCCTTCCAGCACCCACAACTTAACACTGCACTGGTTTGCACTTCAATGCAGTCAACAAGCCACTACCTGTGAAAGCAATTACTCATACAGAGAGAGACTGGGAGAAAGGAAAGGTGGGAGGGACAGAGGAGCCGGAAATCATGCCTTCAGGCTGTGTCTATGTGAAGAGAGAAAATAGCTCCCGCATAAATATTAACTGTGAAACCCAGGGGAGGGGGGATTTCAACAGAATTTAAACTGGCATACACATCCTGAAGTATGCACTTGTGGAATGTGCATACACATTTAGAGTCTACATGCACTCACAAGCTACATATTACACTAGCACTTACACGCACATGATATACATGCACATGCACACAATCACACATTAAAGTGATTAGCACTCAGTAAAAAGAGGTGATACAAAATCAGGAGTGGGGATGGATGAACTCAGTTTTACTCTCACCTCAAATCATCACTTCAGTTTGAGAAAGTGACATAGTGTGCTTATCAAGAAGTGTTTGAGAAGTGGCTTGCTAATAGAGAAAAACAGAATAGATGTGTAAATATAATGAAGCAAAACATTCATGAGAAAGACAGCTTTTTTCGAGCACAAATGTGAGCTGCACAGTTTCAAAACAGCTGAGAAATGGAGGTGAGATGCGCTTCAGCGTGCCAACAGCCTCTGACAGTAAAGTACAGTAATATTTCTTTCCTGAAGCCTAATGTAACCAGAAAAGATCAATAGTAGTAAATATTGAAACAAAGTAAACAAATCAAGGTGCATTGCACAGCATGTGTAAATCACCTTGTCTTGAGGAGACCAGGGAGGAGGACTGGTGAAGTTTAGAGAAAATATGAATACAGAAGAGCACACAGACTAATTAGGGATGTGTCAGCAGTGGTGCTCCCTAATAGAAGAAGCAATGTTGCCATGTGCCAAGGAGGGCCAAGATAATGAAGGCTATGTATCCCAAGAAAAAGTCAAGTTCTGCTGATTTTGCCAGCCTGAGAGAGCTCATATCATTGGGCTACACAAGACACGTGCATCCCTTCCATTCAACGAGTTACACAGAGCCAAGTTTATTTTTAAAGCCCAATATCACAAATCACAAATTTGTCTCAAGGGGCTTTAAAATCTGTACAGCATATGACACCCTCTGTCCTTCAACCCTCGATTCAGGTGAGAAAAAACTCCACAATAAAAATCCTTTAACAGGCATTAGAAAGGGGCATATTCAAAACACGACTGATCCAAAATAAAATGTTTTTTAACCCCTATGCAAAGAGGATTAATGGGCATAAAACTGATGATGAGTTAAAAAGAAGTACATTTGTAATTTGATGGAGGAGATAGGAGTGAGGAGGGGCTGCTGCATCTTATCACACACCGTCAAACTAACATACAAACACACACACGCAGCTCATTTTCTAACTTGTAAACCTAATCCAAAATCTTAATCCTAAACTATATCTAATACTAAATATTTGATTTAAGAACCACACTCCAATCCTCAGATTGTCAACCATGTCTTCACAGTACGGTAAATGTCTAAAACTGGCTTTCATAAGCATAGAAATGCAGAATGAGAACTTTGTGTAAGCATTTACACACACAGAGATGCCAGACACTACACTTCTGTTTCATCTTCACTTTAGCCCGTAGCATCGCGTCACAGGGCCAATCATCCAAATCTCTAATCTGCTGACTGACTTATTTAGCTTGCAGAATTGTGATTACTAAGAGCGGGTGGGTGGCAGGCAGGGAGGGAGGCTGTGGTGGGGTTGAGAGTGAAGAAAGATATTCCACCCAGAATGCATAATGACATAATAACACCCAGTCTCCACCTCAGACCAGTTCAGCAAAATAACAACTTTCTATGGTGGGGATGTTGGTGAGGTTCTGGGAGAAGGAAGTGCTCTCGTGACTCTTCATGTGGCTTGTACTGACAGGCTGAGGTGTACGAGTACAATGAATGACACATTTCACAGTGGTGAGAAAAAACAACAAATCTTATACAAAATACCATTCAGAAAAAGAGCCTTTTAGTGTCCTGTTTAGCTGTATACAAAGGTATGTTGATTTTTTATATGTATTAACAGTCTAGAGGTAAACAGCAGTGGAAGGACTAACAATTACCGGCAGCATTTACCCAGGAGTGGAAAAGCTTCTTTTTTTTTGTAACCCTTTGCAGGATAGATAATGTCTGACTCTGACATCAATTAGATTTCAGGTAGGTGTTCCTTGTGGAGAAGATAATCAACATCAGTCCTACAAAAAGTAAAAAATATCAGATCTTCTGCATCTGAGTCCAAATACTAATGTGACATCTAAATGGGGTATGGTGTCTGATAATTAAGTAAATATACAGCTAAGAGATTCTAAGAGATGGTTGATTTGGTTTGTCCAAATTACTTCCCTAATGAATGAGGCTTATTGGAATAAACAAAATGTTCATTAATTGCAGAACACATTATATTTTAATAACTTAGCTCAGTTGTTGGGGCTCATTTTAAATAAATGTACGACGATGTATCTGCGGTAAAAGAGAGCCTAGAGCAAAGAGTGAGGTGCAAAAGCGGTCAATGGCAGCATCATTAGTAAATGCCGGCACCCCACCTCACAACTCGACTGTCAAACACATTTAGTAGCCTTCAGTAAATCCTCCTTTATCTTTTGGTTACAAGCTTTCCCAACATCTCACTGTATCTCACTCCTGAGGACTGAAATGATAAGAGTTGTTCTCATCTACATTTACTTTGACTGCAAGATATTGCAGTGTGCTGTAGCTGCAGCATATAGCTGCTGCTGAAGCTATAGTGCACTTGGTTTTGTTTCTACGCTTTGATCGATGAAGAAAGTGAAAGAGGTAGGAAGAGAGAGAGGAGTAAGAAAAAGAAGTGGTCTATTTACTGCGTTCACATTGCTTGCAGCCTTCATCACAGGGAAAACAGTCCTCTTTCTCTGCATCTGCAACCTCACCTGATGAAAATGGCAGATAAAATAGTGGATTAAAAATACATAACACATAAGAAAAAGATGATAAAATAGCATACTGTATGTCACTTTGGTGAAAATCATTGAGTTAATGTTGTACTGGACGCCATAGTTGTTTAAAATAAGTTTTGGTAGTGGAGAAAAAGACATTTAAAGCTACTTTCAAGCTTGCACATTTCCTGTCACAACAAATAACTCACGGATGTTTTAAGTGGAGTGCAGTTTATCTTACAGACATGATAATCAAATTACTATTACCAAATGACCATTGTTACTTTTGCATGTTAGCATGTTATTTTTTTGTCATCAATCAATGAGATAATGCCAGTTTAACAGTGCTTGTCTTATTTTAGAAATACACACTTTGCCTTCTGTTACCTCTTAGCTGCATTTTGTAATATTTATATGTTTACATTTATGTCACACTGGCACATCAATCAATGTGGTGTCATTGCTCTGCCTGTGGTACCAATACAGAATGAGAAGAGAAGAGAAGAGAAGAGAAGAGAAGAGAAGAGAAGAGAAGAAAAGAAAAGAGAAAATAAGCTGTGTTCAAGCTGTCTATGGAGCCTGTTAAGACCTGCCTGCTACACATATGATAAGAATTTTGTGTCATCCTCCCACTCATACATTTATTATCCTCACATACAAACTCTCATCATAACCCCTTATCATTAAATTCAAGGTGGTGAAGTTGTAACTCCCCACCTCCACCTCTTCTCCTTATCTGAAATATCTTCTTTTTCCCCTCAAAGCATTTCAGCTCTTTCTCAATCCTCCTTTTTTCAGCATTCACATTTGATCTCATACAATGAGATAAAGTGCAATGTGTTCACCTTCCACAGTCTCCTTGAGCATAGTACTGTAAAGACATTCAGCAAATGTTCTTTAGTAGATTAAGAACAGGAAGTAGAAGCAAGAAAATCAGCACTGACTGTATTTGTCTGGTAGGGCATTTTCATTTGATTCTTTAAAAAAAAAAGTTCTCATAAAGTATTTAGCTCAAATAATAGACATCATGTCATACCATTAGACAATGCAGTGTTTTTGTATTTCTGTTATGATGTTTATGCTTGGTTGAATGTGTTTCGTGGCCATATATTTTTTGTCTTCTGATACTATTCATATTCCTTCATTGCTAGACTTATAAGTAACCTAACCTTTTATTTCATTTTATTCTATTCTAATTAAAATATGTGTATACATGTTCTATGTGTGTGTAGCTTGAAGAGACTACATGTATTTCATTGTGCAACCCTGTGTTGTAAAAGGACTAATAAATGAACCTTGCAACCTTATGAAATATTACTGTTATCTTCAGAAGCCAATAGTTTCCTATTATGTGGTCAATACATGCATATTATTTGCAATTGTGGCTCGGCGGACTGGGTGTTGGCATATTTTGTATTTGAATTTTAATACTTGCTTTGAAACGAGGTCACTGTGCTACATGTGTTCCCTGAGGTGATATTTGCCAAATTCAGCCCAGCTCTGTGACAGTGGTGCTGAGTGAACAGTGGCAGCTATTCATCAGCAGTGACATGTATGATAACTTTTTTGAATGCTTATTTTTTGTCATACAACATTCAGACTGCATTTCGACTGCAGAATTGACAAAGAGTGCTTTTCATAGTGACATTAATAAATGAGCATGTAACAAAGTCTTCTGTCTCTCACCTGAACTGCACGCCAACGGGACACACTGGCCATTTCTAAGCTTATGTCCTGGGCTGCAGTGGAGGCAGTGATCTGCTGATGAACAGATGATGCAATCTGCAGGACAGGGTTCACACCGTTTCCTCGAAGAGTGAAAGAACCCCTCTGGACAGACAGCTCGACACCGACTCTGAAACAGGAACCTGGCCACCCCAAACTTATCTAGATGGAGCAAGTAAAGAAATGGAAATTTGTACAGGGAATGAAATGAAGAACAAAGAGTGCTGATGCACAAAACAGGTATGCAGACATACTTAATAATACTTAATAGAACTGAATTTGAGCAACTTGAATATAGTTTTTTTTATATATCAAACACTAAACACTTTCTGTCTTAATCAGTGAGCCCTAAAAAATTATATATATATATATATATATATATATGTAAATGTGCATATTTATGTGCACATATTGCTCATCTTGAAATGACCTACTGGCAAATGAAACAAAAATGTTTCTACTAATGTGTGTGTTTATTTATTGTCTTCTTCACTTCTTCCCTTTTTCTCTGTTACACTCTCATTTATGCAGCTCTTTCATTCATTGTGTGTGTGTGCGTGTGTGTGTGTGTGTGTGTGTGTGTCTGTGTGTGTGTGTGTGTGACTGGCCAAGATATGAGAGGTTGTTTTGAGAGAGAAATGACATGGGGAGAGACAGATGGAGGGTTTCTTCATGTTATTATTGTTATGTCTCATTGAACCTCAGACAGACCTGCAATTAAATGGAACCACATTTGCAAACAGTCTGACAAACTAATTGAGAGTGTGTGTATGCACATGACAGAGAGAGAGAGAGAGAGAGAGAGAGAGAGAGAGAGAGAGAGAGAGAGAGAGAGAGAAAAAGAGAGTGTGAAGGGAAATCTGGTGTTAATCTTCTCCTTGGCTGACTGGTATCTTAAAGTGTGTGTGTAGGTGGGTTTGTGCGTAAGAGAATCTCCCCAGTGTAAATACATTCATTCTGACAACCATAATACTGTCTGTAACACTGTGATAAACACAGTTATTACTACCATCTTCAAGTTGATATTTCTTCAGCTGTGAGCCTCTAATGATGTCCGGGTTTTATCATAACGATTGTTTTCACACTGATGAAATCGTTTTTTCTTCTTCTTTTGATTGGCTGCACAGGATCCTAAGACCATAACACTTATCAGAAGGTAAGATTTTTAAAGGAAATGAAAATAGTCATTAAATCTAGACACAGCTTGTCTTTAACTTTAGCTACAATCTGAGAGATATGCAGTGACCTCTGCAAAAGGATACAATGAACAAATGACTGACTGCCGCCTTGGCTGAATAACTGCTTTAATCAGATTGATTTTCCTGATTGGTGGAGTCTGGCACAAATGAGCCTTGGCTTGATCCATGTAATTTTACGAAAAAAGCACGATTTCACTTACATTCCAGTCACAGCTAGATAGATAGGTTTTTATGTGAACACCAGTGCACCTCTGCAAAAAGCTACCTGTCATTTTAAAGGCTAAGATCGTGCTGATGTTTATATAGAGGGAAAGAAAAAGAGGGAATTGTTGAAATATATAAGATCTTATTTAAGGTTTTATCTGCACTATCTGGTCGTGTAAGTTAAAGTAATGCAATAATGATTTACGGAAAGGAAATATACAAATGGCAAGGTTTTTTGGTTGAATGTGCATTTCATTATCAAAAAATTGTATTTTGCGAATCTTGACTCAAGTCAGTGTACCTCTGTCACAGCTTGTACAGTTGTCCGGTCCCTCATCAGTACACTCATGGCAGGTGTGGTGACAGAGATGGCACTGCCTCTCCATGGCATAACGCCCCGTCTGGCAGCGGATGTCGCAGCGTCCATCATCAAATAACCTGCAGGGGTGGATGTGGTTCACAAAGAACATGCAAAATCAGTAGTAATAAAATAACACACATATTGTGCAACATCCAAAAAAAACATGATAAGTTTTAGTTGTTTACTTAGCTGAATACAAAACTTCTCAACTCAACTGGTTAAAGCAGAATCGTTAATTTTAGAATAGACTTGAAAAAAGATTTCTACATTTGTATTAAAGGTAGTTTGAACTGTGTGAGTAACACAGTGTCTGTTGTGTTTATATACAAATATACAGTACAGGCCAAAAGTTTGGACACACCTTCTCATTCAATGCGTTTCCTTTTTATTTTCATGACTATTTACATTGTAGATTCTCAATGAAGGCATCAAATCTATGAATGAACACATATGGAATTATGTCCTTAACAAAAAAGGGTAAAATAACTGAAAACATGTCTTATATTTTACATTCTTCAAAGTAGCCACCCTTTGCTTTTTTATTAATAAGGGAAAGAATTCCACTAATTAACTCTGACAAAGTACACCTGTGAAGTGAAAACCATTTCAGGTGACTACCTCATGAAGCTCATTGAGAGAACACCAAGGGTTTGCAGAGTTATCAAAAAAAGCAAAGTGTGGCTACTTTGAAGAATCTAAAATATAAGACATGTTTTCAGTTATTTCACACTTTTTTGTTAAGTACATAATTCCATATGTGTTCATTCATAGTTTTATGCCTTCAGTGAAAATCTATGATGCAAATAGTCATGAAAATAAAGGAAACGCATTGAATGAGAAGGTGTGTCCAAACTTTTGGCCTGTACTGTATATATATATACTGTACAGATAAGACAAATAAGACTCCATCCTCAGCAGTATTACTTGCGTCTTTTCAGTGGTCAGTGGTTCTCACCGTGTAGCGGGGCAGCTAATGCAGTCCTCTCTCTCCGGACCCATGCACTGCAAACAGGTAGCATCACACAGGTGGCAGTTTCCACGTTGACTCATGTACTCTCCTACAGACGGAGAGCAACAGTGAACAACATGACCTGACATCTGCTGCCTCAAGAACCACTTTTCCAAGAAAAACCTGTCCAAGTAGTTGATTTTTGAAAAAATTTCATAATAAGGTGCTTTATTTTGATTTGTTTACCAGCTTTGTTATGTTTGTTCGTTTTACTTGTTTGATGCTGTGATGTGTCCTAGTTGCACCAATTATAACCAATAGTCAGTATTTTTTTTTTTATTTCACTGAAGGTCATTTATCTCTGGCTTCTGACATCTCCTGCACAATAAGAGTTATATCTCTTTTTATTTTCTTGATTTGTTGTCATATTATGTGCAAATACATTTCACAGGTTTAAAAACATCTTTGAAAAAAAAAAACAAGTTGAAAAATGTCAGTACAGGAGTACTTTCTAATTGCTGGATAAACCGAGATATGATTTGGATCAGTTTTTTTTTGGCCCCTTGTAAGTTTGAAGACAAGGTGACGATTCCCAAATCAACTCAAGGCTTTTTAAACAAACAGACTGAATGATTTTCATTCATTACACAATTGTTACTGAACCTCTACTTTACAGATAACAGAAACATGTATCTATATCTGTTTTATCTGTTGAGATACGGTATGTTTACATCTAAAGTAAACTGATAGGACCAATAATGTTGTGGCTATTAGTTTTAAAGGCTTACTGCTTGTGTGCATGCATTTCAGTATCTGCAGTGCCTACCCACCCAGAAACTGTGAAGTGAGAAAACCCATCCGTTTTTTTGTGGGTTTCCGAGATCAGAAAACATGGGATTTAACAAGCTTTTCAGATTTGGCTGCCCTTCCTATGTCACATGCGGGCTCATTAGAATACACCGCCTCCCATCTGAATATTGCCACCCGCGGCTTTGCAAAGGTGTGACATATTTTTCTCGCAAGCCAATCAGGGGGTTGGCCTTAAAGAAATAGGTGCTTAAATATATATATATATATATATATATATATATATATATATATATATATATATATATATATATATATATATATATATATATAAGAACAGTCCATTTAAACAGAGCGTTTTAGACAGAGGGTGAATACAGGTATATTCAGACAGACAATATGATTAAAATGTCTTTTTTGAACATTAAAGCACGTAAACATATTCTAGTAGAAACCCAAAATTCAAGTTTGAACCTGAAAATGAGCATATGTCTCCTTTAAGCACTGCTGACTCACAGCAGAAAGTTCCTACAGTTTAAATCCTTTGTGTGAGGGGAGTTTAAATGTTCTCTCCATATTTGTGTGGATTCCTGCCAAAGTCCAAAGACATGGTGAACTGGAAATGATCCATGAATGTCTCTCTCAGACCTTAAACAGGACAAGCTGAGAAGACGGCTGGGAAATGCTTCTTTGTGTCTAGACTTGATCTAAAAAGGGCCATTCTGTAAGCAATACTTTTAATGACCTGTATGAGGTACCAGGTAATGGCCACCTCAGCAGGTCTTTGGCTCAGCTACTTTTAGGAGAAGCTAATTAGAACAGAGATGCAACAGAAGCATCTACCATATCATAAAAGCAACATTTTGTAATAATACCAACTTGTCATTTGCTCGTTTATCACTTGAAAATAAAATGCCTTCCTACAGCCCTATGGCCACATCCTCCACCGTTGAAAATGCTGAAAATGTGCGTAGGTTTTGGGAGGTCGGAAAGTTTTTGTTTCAAAACAAAGTACAGGCTGGAAATTTGAGTTTTGAGTGCCAGAAATATCAGCACCTGGCAAAGCAATTGTTAAGTTACTGACATTGATCAAAAGCATTATCACAGTTCTGGTAGGTATATTATTGTCAGTTGGTTTGCTTACCAAATTAACTTTTCATACGCCGCATTAATACGTAAACTTTAGTCACATTCATCCCGGACACAAATAAGCTATTGTGTCCAAAGTTGCAAAAGGATTGAGAAAGAAGTTCCAAAAAAAAAACATCAACCTTCATCTTCACACTTGGCAACATTGAAAAGGTCCATAACAAAAGAGGCAAAAACACTGTCTCCCATCACCAGATTTATTAGACAAAGGTGACAGACACAGGCCCAGCCATAAGGAGGGAGCAGTGTGTTTTTGTGTGTGTGAGCATCCTTCAAGGCAGCGGCAAGGTTGTCTGTGCTCTTTGGCTTTCTGTGAAAAGCTCAATTGTTCCTTTCAAAACAAAAGAGCTTCTTTGTGTACAAACACAACAGGCAGTGGCTTCCCATTCAGTAGAGCTCTGCTGAAACCAAACAGCCCCCGAATAAACGCCATCTCACACACACACGCACACACCCAAATTGTCTCCCTGTCTTTCTGTTTGTCTCCCCCTCACTCACGCAAACAAACAAACAGGGAGCCAAGTTCTTAAGGGACGGAAAGCCGCACAACTCCACTCAGCAAAAGCAGACACTTTGGACTCCCACTGCCAGACTAAAGAATAATGGAGCGGAGAAGAAAGAGAGCTTGTCACTCTGGGGAGTAAAACTTTTCCTCTGTTATGGACTCAGCTGACCTTGTGAGGACATTGACAGTCTACTCTGTCAGGAGAGAGAGCTCTGTTGGCAGATATTACACTGACACCCACCACACCTGGTCCTGTATCCCAATACCCTGGCCCTTCCACCTTGTGAGACCTGCACACACTTGGTCCAAGAAAGTGGAAAAACAATTATATATTAACTACATCCAAATGGTGGTCACGAGAATATTAGCCACATTGTTTATCACTATACAATGTAAATACAATTATTTATTACTTCAGGGAAGTGTTAATTCCTCTTGACCTGAGTTGAGATAGACATTATTAATCCCCTTGGGGTAAATTATTCACAGTATTTTACCTATCCTTACTATTTAGTAAGCCAATGCCTTGTTCAAGGGCAATGTCAGGATTATTACCTAATAATGTCTATTGGGGTGGGAAACACCTAATAACCACTGGACCACAGTGCTGCCCGCCCATGAGTTAGAGCAGAATAAACTAAGATTTGTCATGGCTTCCAACATGATTTAAGGGCCAGTAGATGCCAAAATGGGCAGGATAATGTTAATTACGGCTTGAATCTGCACTGAAGAAAGCTCAAACCATGACTAGAAATACAATTAACAGAATCAATTGTTTGGAGTTTGGTGAGGATTGGAATCACCATGTTTGCAGGATGCTGAATTTTAAATTATTCTAAATGAATGAACATCATGACTGTAGAAAAACATGTTTGAGTCTTGAAGGATTGAGCAGGATTCGCAAAATGGTCAGAATCGTACTGTAGGGTTTCTCTCAAACAAACCCCATTATGCATTAGTGTGACTCGACACCTGTGTATAACCTGTGAATAACCCGTGTTGGGTCAATTACACCAATGGATAAAACAGGTAACCTTGACAGCATCAATGAGCTTCAGAAAAGAATGATTTTTAGCAAAATCCACTTGCGGTTACATATGACAATGGTATACATAATGTACCAGTTCCACAACATAGATAGGAACTAAAGACAGACGTATTGGGATGACAGGGAGTTTGGCTATATATTGGTATATTATGAAACACCTGCTTTGTTGTAGATATATAATATATCTTATATCACATACAACACCAACATTGCCGTGTTTCCTGGAAGGCTGTTGGATGAAAGTTAAATATTACTACTAATACAATATATATTTTATGGGCTAGAATGCAACATCATAATCAGGAAAGTTGTTATCCATTTCCTCCTCAAACAGAACAGATTTTTGAGTTGAATTATAGCCTTGGAGTTGATACCTGCTACGATATTAATTGCTGCGGTTGCTGGAAGAAAAGAAAATGCTGAAAAACTGAGAGTAGCTCAAAAATAAGTTCTAGACTCAGACGTTGCACTTATAAAGCAGTAAAACTTTGCATCGCGGACCAGTTTTTAATTTTCACCTAGTTGTCAGTGAGTGCACGTCTCCCTTTAAGTGCTCTGCCTGGGGCATGTGGCTTTGTCCTAATCAATCTGATCGAGTGCCCAAAAACTAAAAGTTTATGAAAGCTATGATCCGAATTTTAATGATGTCATTCCCTTTCATGAAGGAAAAAAAAAAAAAAAAAAAAAAAACTCAATGAGCTTGAAACCAGGGAACCTAATGTTTTGGAAAGTAAGAAAATGAACAAAAATGCTAATGGCTGAAATAATACTGAGTAATACACTGCCAACAATAAAAACTGAAAATAAAACAAAACATGAACAGATTAAACATTTTAATGAGAACACTTAAGTAAAAAAAAAAAAAAGATTTTCAAAACTAGCACTTTGAGTAACATAATGCATTGTCACAGATATGTCACAGGTACACAATAAAAACAGCTTTTATTCGAGGGGTGTTTGTGTGTATGTGTGCGCATGTCTACTACCACACAATCTAAAGTCAATTCAAGTCATTTTAAACAATGACCAAGAATACATTTTTGTTAACCAAAAAAGGGGATTCATCAACCTTTATTACAAATCATCAAGAACCATAACCAGTTGACAGTACAACAATTCATCTAATACTGTAAATGCCTAAGCTGCAGGTGTGAAAACCCACACAAATAGAATAAGAATCTTAAACATTATATTTGCGGTTCTTTTATTAGAAACCAGCACCACCAGAATAACCTTTGAGTTTCATCAGGTAAGGTTCAGAGACAGACCGACAGGAGGAGAACCCACAAATCTGATCGGCCTTAACACAAGTACAGTTTTGGCTCAATATGATTTCAGATACATTCCTGGTTCTGCAGTGATGCAGTCACTTCATTTTCACTTTTAACAGTTATGTGAATACAAACCAAATTGATTGACTCATTGTTTATTTTCCAATTTTTCTTGGGTTGACTGAATATGCAGTTCTACTCCCTAATGTGATTCAATATCTACATTTTGAACAAAATCCCTTTTCTGAAATAATTGAAAGCAAAACCGCCACAGCTCTGCTTTGCACCACAGGAGTTTGTAGTTGTCTGCCTGTCAGAGACCTTTACCTGCACATGAAACATAACAGAATACTTTCTGTACTGTCATTGACCTTCTGTGTTTAAAGTGTAGAGCAATACTTCAGATGATATGCATTGCCATCATAATGGAATGACAAAGAGTGGAAACTTCTACAAATCTATTTCTTTTGACAACAGTAACATGTAGGGATGCACCGATCGAGGTCAATGATAATTATTGGACAAAATTCCCTTTATCTGGGTAATATATGGTATGTGGAAGACCAAACCAACACAGAAGAATTGCAGTTCCCTGCAACAAATATTTCAATTATTTTATCCAGTGACAACAAAGTAATGGTGGAGCCTTAAATTGTTCTGTCACAGTAATGGATGGAATCAATACTCAGTTTTGGGCAAAAGTTTCCAGAGTCCAGAATCCGCATCATGAGTGAAGAATAGGCATCGGTGCATCCCTAGTACCACAAATTCATTATAACTCACTGCAGCGTTTCGTTCCCTGCAGAAAGCTCCGGAAGGAATGACTATTGACTCGTCTTGTAGTACCACTGGAATGAATTAATGCTGTCTGGGCTCACATTACGAATTAATGGCATTCTCTTACACACACACACCGATAAAGACAAAAAACACACAATATTCAGAGGGCAGGTTTATGTTTTTAAATAAATGTAATGAGGTGATTTTGGTTAGTAATGTGCATCAGTCTTGGGATACTGTGACACAGTAGCACCTAACTAACTTCAAGTGGTGGCTGATATACAGTATGTGTCTGAATTCATGTTTATTAATGTATGTGCGGGGTACATATGTATGTATGTGTGTGTGTGTGTGTGTGTGTGTGTGTGTGTGTGTGTGTGTGTGTGTGTGTGTGTGTGTGTGTGTGTGTGTGTGTGTGTGTGTGTGTGTGTGTGTGTGTGTGTGTGCATCTGTGTGCGTTTTTTTTCTTCCCTACACAGCCAAAGTCAGCCCAGACAGACATTATTTTCACATAACTGAGTGAGCTTTTTTTTTTCCTTTGACGTATATTTACAGGCAGAAAAACCAGGGCCTTTCCTACTGTATAGTCACTTTCCATCTGTTTATTGTTAACTGGAAAGAGAGGAGGAAGAGGAGCCAAAATAAAAATGCACACAGACGTATTCAGAGATTCACAGGCTCAGTGGCTCCTGTTTTAAGATATACTTCCTACACTGGCAACAAAAAAAAAGAAGGTTCAATTATTTTGGCATCGATGCTTTGGTCACAAAATGCCGACACTTTTATTCTTTTGTTTGTTTTCATTTGTTCGTTTGTTCTTGAAATAAGTCCCAGTCATTTTACACCCTGACGACGTGTGTGTGTCCCAGTACAGAAAAAAGGTAGGTTTGTTGTAGTCCTGTCATCGCACCTCCGATGCAGTCCCTTTAAGAGGCACAGATTTTCTTATAAATTATGTGACTGTGAATGAGTGGGCAGGGGGGGTTCAAGAAGGAGGGGTGACCCATGTGCCCCCACATCCTCCCCGCGCTCCCTTAACGCCCAGCGAGTACGTCCCGTCAGCCCTTTTGCGAGCACGTTCTGCAGCACAGTTGCTGCAGCACTTTCCTCTGGCAAAGATTGTTCTTTTTAACAAGCACACAGAAACTGCCTTCTGCCCAAGATTCTTCATTTGCTTTCCACAGACCAGGAAGAAGAGATACAAGGGGAGTTTGGAAGGATGGGATGGGGGGAAAACACACATACACACACAAACACACACACACACACACACACACACACACACACACACACACACAATAATCATAAGAAATGGTTGAATGGCAGATAGAGCCATGTAATTGGCCAAAAGAGAGTTCAGGTGACAGGAAGAGTTTTTTTTGATCCAATCACAGGTGATGTTCATCGAGGTGGAAAATTATTGTTGTCCAGTGGAGTGATTGGATCCATGTCGGGAGAGAGGAAGAAACAAAAAAAGGGATTTGGGAGTAAACCGACAGAGAGAGAGAGAGAAAGAGAAAAAAAACATCACACAATTAGCAAATTGAAGATTTTTGAAATTCACAACTTGGTGTATCACAGAAAACTTAAAGTGGACCACCAGTCTGTAAAAAGTGTAAGCAAATGATTTAATTTATCAACAGCATTTAAATGTACAGGCCACGTTTGAGCTTTGGTTTAGGAAGGTTGGAAACAGACTGAGGGTGCACTTTAAGTAAGGTACTCATCAACAGAAAGATCACACACAGTGAAAACATTTTTCTCCTCAGAGCTTTATCTCATCACAAGCTGGAAGACTTTTTGGCCAAGGGTTCATTTTAACTAGAAGGTCGTGGCTAGAGCAGCAAATCACACACTGCAGTTGAAGCCTCATAATCACACCATCACCTCAGCCAGTTAGTGAGAAACAGGAATATTTACACAAAATATTAGTAAACCAAACATGCAAAATCCAGAAAAGACTAGACCATAAAGCACACAGCAATGAAAGAAAGAAAATGCAAGTAAAGAGCAAGTAAAAATCAAAAAATTATTGTAGAGGAGCAGGAAAAATAAGAAAAATGTAAGTAGATGCTTTAAGAAACCTTTCAGCCTATGCAGTGTGACATAGCACAGTAAAAACAACCAGGAAAAGAGTGAGTTTATGTTCAAATAAAACGAAAAGAATGTGTGAGTCTATAATCCCAGAGAGATTTTAAATTAGTAATATGCAAACATGAATGAGACCTTTAAACAAAGACCACGATAGGCAAAAGCAAGGACAGGCCGCCTTCCTGCTCTGAGGCAGTTTGATTCAAGAAGTTAGTATAAAGAAATTAAAATTAAAAAGAAAACCACAGATAAATCTTAACTGAGCTACCTTCTGCTCTCATTTGTTATACCCTGTGGGATATAACACAATTTAATTCATCTGGAGATACAAAATAGTCCCAGGGAGAGTTGAGATGTAAATCCAAACCTCTGAGGCATTTGGCTCTTTAATTAGCTGGGATTGTTAAGACCACAATTTCTGTACTTTTGCAAACATTTAGCAAGAAATAATGTTGTGAATCAATTGCATTATAAAGCTTTTTTTTTTTTTCCATTGTGACTCTGTCCAATTCAATGCTCTAGCTGGTTTAAGCCTTCACAGAATTTTCACTCTGGACGATACTAGGATGCATTATAACTATACACTGCCTGTGAGAGGCAGTGCGAAAAGTATAAAATAAACACATTGAGGCCATCTTGTA
This sequence comes from Perca flavescens, assembly GCF_004354835.1. NCBI lineage: Eukaryota > Metazoa > Chordata > Actinopteri > Perciformes > Percidae > Perca > Perca flavescens. The sequence goes on along the minus strand of NC_041335.1, from coordinate 18,715,186 downwards.
GATGAGAAAGCTGACAACTCACCATCTTTGCAGATGGTGCTGACCACACAAGCTCCTGCCTCCAGATTGTAACCACTGACACAGCTGCTGCAGTTCCTTTCACCGGGCCCTGAGCACTCGTAGCAGCTATGGTCACACCTGTCGATGGTTGTATGAAGAATTAGATACCAGTCTACGCAGCACTATAGTGTGCTCACATATCCTCTTGCAAGTTAGAACTGGCCTTTATGGATATTCAGCTGTCTTTCACTAGTTTTGCCTTTAAAGTGATTTCAAGTTTCTTCAAAGATTTGTCACAGTAGAGCTTTCCTTTCATATTTCCAAAAACAAATCCAAACATCCTTTCAACACAGTACTCACTCACAAACATTTGTGCTATATGAAACTTTAAATATACTTAGAATCTTTTTGCTGCAGTATTACATGTGTTATTTTTAGCATGTCTGAGCTAGTTACATACATATCCGATTTTACGTAAATAACTGCAAAGAGAGAAAACCATTTGTAAAATAAAAATTAAACTATACATTGTAGTTACACTTATATGATCAACCTCGGCACAAAACAAAATACTATCGGCTTTAAATCAATGTATTTCCTTGTCTATCTTTGTAGACTGGAGATCTACAAGTTCACTGTGTTGTCGAGGTGTTGGCAGGTGTGCTGACTTACTTTTTACAGGACCTCTGCACCTGCCCATTGTCTGAGGTCTGCTCTGACAGGTAGTAGCCAGAGCTGCATGTTAAAACACACCGCCAGTCCTCAAGTAAGTAGCCTTCTGCACACTTTGTGCACGCCTCTATACCTATGCCTTAAAAACACATAGACACACACTTAAATCAGATGACAAACAATGTCTGCTAAAGAACAAAAGAACACACTGACCTACGTAATAAATGGTATTCTAATAAATATTATGACTTCCTACCTGCACATGTAGCACATGCCAGATGACAGGTTTCACAAGTCCTTCTGTGGCCGTTGTAATAAGTCCCTGGGTCACATGTCATCTGACACTTGTTTCCTTGAAGACTAGAAAGTGAAACAGAAAAAGATACACAACCATACCATTACAGTAAATACCAGGGGAAAAAGTAAGTAAATATAACTAATTTCCTTTAAGGTGAGTTCACAGGTGAGTTTCAGAAAAGTAAAATGTCTGTTGCGTTTCAAAACTGCAAATCAGTTAAAGATTGCCTGTTAAAAGCCAGCTGCTACTGAGCAATTTTCTTTCTGGGCAAATATTTAGGAAGAATGAGAAAACAACTGCTGCACCAGTGATATCATGTGGGTGTACACATCAGCTGCAGGCCTAGTTCACTTTTGCACTGATGTACAGGAATATAAGGCCTTCTAGATTTAGTAGTTAAAGGAAATTTGTTGTTGTTTTGAAGAGATTTAGCAAGTACCAGATGTAGTGGTTGAGGTCAGTTAGGAAGTAGGTTTGGAGGTTATAAAGTCAGTTCTGTGAAGTCACATTGAGGACAGGTTGGTGAGCTTGCCACGCTAAACTGAAAAACAGCTGGTCTGGGTTAGCTAACGTTTCCCAGAAACAATCTTGTCTGGTCCTCTCTTCCTCCTCGGCTCCTAACTGACTATGAACGGTGTACTGAATGGGAGACTGTGTGTGTGTGTGTGTGTGTGTGTGTGTGTGTGTGTGTGTGTGTGTGTGTGTGTGTGTGTGTGTGTGTGTGTGTGTGTGTGTGTGTGTGTGTGTGTGTGTGTGTGTGTGTGAGAGAGTGAGAGCATGTGTCTTTCTGTGGTCACGCTTGCATTCAGAGGAGATTATGGCTTACAAGTGTCCCCACCTCCACCTCTGGCTACACTGAACACTTAAAGCTGGGTTCAAGACCGCAATATGTTTTAAGCACTTCACAAGTGTTTCCTTCATGACCTATGTGGAATTCCAGCACTTTGAAGCGCCCTTATCCTTTGTCAGGTCAAGTGTAGTTGGGGCGGTTTAAAGAGGCTACTGTGGAAGTGGACAGAAAATGAACTGCAACATGTCTGCGTGGTTAACTAAATGGCTTAGATCAAAAGGTTCTTCAAAGTGATGACCACAACCTAAAATGGGCAACAGCTCCACTTCTTGTTGGTCTCCGCATGACATGAGTATATGTGGGCTTTAATAAGCCTGGGTCACAGGGTGAAACCGTTTACTCAATTTGGGTCCCACGTAGGAAACAGTTGGGAAGCCCTGGTTTTCTGGTTCATGCTGCGAACCCAAACCAGTGTAACACAATATGCTGGTCTAAATTAGCAACCTATTCCAGCATTAGAGTGGACAATAGGTTTTTATTCTGAAACCACAACACTGACATTCAAGCCAAATGAATGCAAAAAGACAAAACCGTGGCTCTTTGTACGTATGACAGAGGACTATCTGTAATGGTAGATCTTCAAATGAACAAGCTGTGATTAATACTAGCAGGTCTGGTAGCAGCAGCTTCACAATTATATTGAAGCGCCCCATAGTCACATGGCCACCATTTTGCTAAACATTTAAATATTTACATATTTTAATATAATTTATCAATATTTTAAACCATATTATATGTAGGTGAATTGCATATGAACCAAACTGTTCATATACATGGGGAACATTAAAGTGCTTATATTATGCTCATTTTCAGGTTCATAATTGTATTTAGAGGTTGTACCAGAATAGGTTTATGTGGTTTCATTTTCAGAAAACAATAAAAATATATTATTATTATTATTATTATTATTATTATTATTATAGAAAAAATATATTTGTGGTATTTCACACAGCTGCAGCTCCCCTTTTCACCCTGTGTGTTGAGCTCTCTGTTTTAGCTACAGAGTGAGGCATCTCACTTCTGTACCATCTTTGTTGGGAGTCGCACATGCACAATAAGTACTGCTAGCTTGTCAGTTGCAGAGCATGAGGTTGTTCCATGCTAGCAGCTAAGCGAGCATTATAACGTGCGTTACAAAGTGACGCACGTTCATCACGGAAGTAAAGGCTGGACTACAACTGAGCTGTTTGGAGCGGTTTGTAAACCTATAACATGCACAAAAAGATATAATACAAAAAGCATAATATGAGCACTTTAAGGGCGGCTGTGACTCAGCAGGTTTGATCCCCAGCTCCTCCTGTTCACATGTTGAAGTGTCCTTGAGCAAGACACAGAACCCCAAGTTGCCTCCGATTGTTAGGCCAGCACCTTGGCTGGTAGCTCGCTGCTATCATGAGAGGCAAATTGTAAAGTGCTTTGGATAAAAGCAATGTGTAAATGCAGACAATTAACATTAAGAAACTAATGGGCAGTTGTGGAAAGTTGCAAAAGTAAACACAGCCCCCCCCCTATGTCTAATGTCAGAAAGGTGTGAAGTGAGGGGGTTTTATCCAAAAAGCACTTCCATTTAAGCAGACCTTACCCTACAGTCACATTAGATACAAGAGACAGCGACAAAGCGACAGGTTGCCATTCATTTTCAATGGGAGTGGCCGTTTGCCAGCGACAAGCGACGAGCTTGCCGCTGCCACGGGCAAGGCGGGGCCGAAACAGACAAGAAGTCTATATTATGCAAATGCTGAGCGATGCGACAAAGCGACTGCCAATCGGAGTGAGGCAGCGTGAGGGCAGCGTGAGGGCAGCGTGACGTATGTACGTTGGTTGCTCCAGTCAAAGAAAATCATTCAAGATGGCGGAAGCGCTTCAGGACACTGTATTGCTGTGTACATCTGATATCTCATATATTTTGTTTTTGTTACTTATATCGAGAAATAACTACTTTTAAATCCAAAAACATCGTTCTTGTGACTTGACTTAATACCTCTGAAGTGACTTTTAAGACGAGCTTGAAGGTAGCACCGGAGAATTTCTGTTTACTGTTGCCAAGCAACCAGGAGTAGGCTAGGCACGCCCAAGGGGGTAAGCTTCGCTTCAGAACTCAAACCTCCGATGGCGCCATTTTGTTGCTACAAAGGTATCACCTCCTGTTAGCATTCCACTGACCGCCTTTTTTTTTTTTACGTCACTTGACTGCGAATAACTTTACATTCGAAGCGTTTTTTTTTTTTTTTTTTTTTTTTTTTTAGTTTAGTTTATTTAACAGGACAATGTGCAGTTACATTAAAAAGATGGCTGCACCAGATTTAGCATTATGCTACTTTCCATCTGTAGTCCTCCACGTTTAAAGACTATTTGTCCATTGTTTAATTCTAAAGAAACACGACAATGTATAAAAGGCTCAATTACCTTGTACCTCACGTTATGGCTCCGTAGCAGACGTTTTTGTAAAAATAGGCTAACGATTGTGTCATAATCAAGTGACTTACTGTCGCACAGTAGAAGAATTACCGTATAGTACAGGAGAAGCTCGCAGGCAGTTTCGACTTACAATAGCTGTTTAGGTTTAATTACGAATGTTAACTAGCATGTTAGTTAGCAATAATTAGCCTGTGTCCATGTTATCTCCTTACATATACCTACACTCTCAGTCTCTGTAAGATTGGGAATGTTTGATATTTCTCTTGGCACAGCTACCAGAAGACTTACAACTTTCAGACACGTTGCTCACGTCACATTTACGTTGTCTCTGTCAGTTGGAGGCTGCGCAGTAAAGGAAGAGATCACCGGAAAAGTGCTTCTAATAGCCTTCACTGGTCTCCGTCCAGAGCCCGGGGTCTATTGGTCCATATATATATATATATATATATATATATATATATATATATATATATATATATATATATATATATATATATATATATATATATATATATATATATATGTCAATGGGCACGCCCAGGAGTGCCCACAAATGAGTGTGTGTCGCTCTCTTGTAACTAATGTGTGAGAAGTGGTTAAGTAGTTAAAATAGAGCCACTATCCAACGTTGCTGCAAAATAGTGTTCAGTCAAATCCTCAAACTGTTTCTGTGGCAGTTAAAAGGAAATGCAGTCATTTTTATACCGTTACTTTGGTCAAAATGTTAACACTAAGTTATAAGGTGTATAATCACAAGACACAGCAAGACTGAAATCACTTCCTGCCAAGACACTAAAATGATCAGTGCTTTAATTCGTGACTCAGGCACTGCTTAGTGTGACCACCAGCTTACCTCGTTCCAGGTTTACATTCCGTGCAGATATTGGAGGTGGTGCACTTCTTACAGTTCTCTGGACATCTCCTGCAAATGTTGGAATCTGAAAGACATAGGGTGACCCTGTCATATGCAGAAGTCTGGCTGCATTTGAAATTAAGAAAGGGAGCAGAGGAAAAAGACAATGATGAAGAGGAGGATAATGGGCGAGGAAGTGCGAAAAGGAGAGAGAATAAGTAGAAAGAGCAGATAAACAAAACAGGAGGACAAAAGGCATGGAGAACAACTGAAATGTCAAAAAGCTAAAGCTGCAGGGATAAAAAAAGAAGACTGAAGTGTTGGTGAGGAAGGATAGGAATGTAGATGAATATTTCAAAAGATAGACAAAAGGCAATGACATGCTTTGACACAATGCACATGGACACTTCCTCCTTCAGCAGCGATGAAGATTGCCAAAAAGATCTGTGAATTAACTTGTGTTTTATTATTTCTAGGAAACCATTGAGTAGACTATGACTATTAATCAAAACGGAAACTTCTACATTTTCAAACATGTTTGCTTAGTATGACAACCATTGCGGTTTGGTTTGGGAAGTCATATGGTGAGGAGGAGGAGACTGAGAGTAACTGAGGATTGTTGGTTAGATTTTCAGGAATCTCCACCCACCTGGGTGGAGGATGGATATGAACAGGTCACGGACTAATTTCCATGAGAAGAAAATGCACTTTTACATTGTCTTTAATGAGAAGTGGAGGTCAAAATTGGTGCTCAAATTGTTGAACAGATTAGTCAATCATCAATAGTTTTGATCAATTATTTGTCGTTTCAGAAATTCCAAACATCTTGTTCCCGCTTCTCAAATGTGAATATTTCTCTGCTTTTCTCGGTTTTATATCACAGTATGTTGAATATCTTTGGATTTTAGACAGTTGGTTAAACAAAACAAGCTAACCTGAAGATGCCACCTTTGGCTCTGGGAAATTGTGATGGGCATTTTCATAATTTTATGACATTTTTCACACTAAATGATAAAGCACAAAATAAGAAACAGATTTATAAATCAGGAAAATAACCATTAGTTGCAATCCTGGTCGAAATGTCTTTTGTGGGTTTGTGAGGTTGTAAGAAACTGTGCTTACATAGATTTTAACTTTTTTTTTTTTTACACAAAAGTCAAATAGCAGTAGTATACCAGTAGTGAAATCATTACATGAAAGTGTCCATGTATTGACGAAGGCAGGAATTCACCTCAGCTTGCTGTCAGACTGATGAGAAGAAAATAAACTCTAGATAGCTTATTTAACACAACACTCAGCAGTGCCAACATTTCAAACAAAAAAAGTATCCACTACATCTTGGCCTGTTGAAATGTTATGATTAAGCTTGGATCAGTAGATCACATCACATCTGCTGCCAGAGAATCTCAGAGCTGCCAGGACTTACATTGTCTTGGCTGCAAACCAATATATAGACATAATTATAAGATATACATAGTTTCAGTCTCTCATTCCTGCTTTACTTTCATCCAGGCTGGCATACATCTTGAACATAAGACAAACCAGTAAGTATATACATACAGAACATACTGCACGTTAACTCCACTGCCCTACTCTATTATAAACCCGAAAACAAGCTGACTTCTCGTAAACATAATCCATACATAATTATCATGCATCTATTCCACTTTAAACTGGTGAAAGAATCTGCTTACTAGCCCAAACTTTTCAGTACTGTTCGGTTCAGCAAATGTGTAAAAATAAACACCTGGCTAGACAATGCGTCAAGGATACAACAGCATCATTTTTTTGTGATGCAGGTCACACACAAATCCAGTTTGTTTCCAGCACTGATGGTGGTATTTTGTGGATTACCTTCCCCACTGAGAACAAAATATTCAGCTATTCTTCAATCTTATGAACTTCACACTTTGAGAATTCGACCAATGTGCAGGAAAGTAACAATGAACTTGGAAAGACAAATCATTGACCGTGTGTGGGCATGTAGCAATCACAGATAAGGTTGATTTTGCATTGTTGGAGGCATTTTGCTGTGGCCTACCCATGCAAGTTTTGTTACATTTAAATGTAATTTGTTGAACTATAAGAAAACAGATGCAAAGTACAAAACACTATTAAAGTCAGAAGAAGCTTATAAAACCCCCAAGGTGGGACCAAAGAACAATGAAACTAGTTCTTGACTGCATGGTGTGCTTTCATGTGTGCACTCGTTAGTTAAGAGTTTGTACATTGTGAGGCCAGTTTGGCCAGGAGTAAAACGTACCATGGTCGAGGTAGAAGCCGTCGCCACAGTTGGCGACACACGTGTTGGAGCCCTCGTTGAGGTGGAAACCAGTCCTGCATGTGGTGCACTGGTCGCCACGGCTACCAACGCAGGTCTCACACAACGAGGAGCACTTCTTGCAGCGCTTCCTATCATCACGGAAAAAGCCACTGGGGCACTCCGACACACACATCCTGGAGAGAGGTGATTGAAGGATGAGAAAGGAGGGACACAGGGTGAAACGGAGCATAAAAAAGGCAAGAATGGAAGACAAAGAAAGAACAATTTGGATTTCTTACAGACATATTCAGGTTGTAGTTTACGCTGACTGTAGAGACCAAATAAAGACCTAATCGACCTCATTGTTGCACGATTAACAACCTCCATCACAAAGCTCAGTATAATGTTAACAGGCTCAAAATGTAAAATAAAAAACATATGCCTGTTGTTACAGGGTATTTAGGCATTATATTTTGTGTAGAGAGACTAGAGGGGCTAAGCGTGTGCTATATGGTGAACAGGTGCAACATCTGTTGGATAACTCCACAGCCCTCCGTCACCCCCCTCATTTCACCCTCCCTTCCTAAGGGGGAAAATCTCACCAAAATCGTCAGGAGCACACACACACACACGCAACAGAGTTTTCTGCCAAGAAACACATATTGCATGTGTGAAACAAATAATCCACATGTGCAGGTATACTCTGCCATGCGTTTTTCTTCCAGCTTCAATACTATTTCTCTGCTACACTGAAATGATTATTTAACCAATACAGATTTTAAAAACACTTTAATGTACCGCCTACAAACAAGGACTTGCACTAAATGTGAGAAAAACTTTAAACAGCATTTTCCTGACCACACTGTCAGGGCAAGCAGTTGTGAGTGAAGACAGGAAAATGTGGTAAAAGAAATTTAAAAAGGAGAATCTTAAGTTGTTGTTTTTTTTTCAACGTAACTCTTATATTTGTATTATTGGCCATCATTCCCAACAGATAGGATTGTGAGGACAAATCCTGGACTAAGCTCTGTGCAATACTCCTCTGGTATTTGGACTCACTGGCTTATGAGCCTATCCAGGAGATAAATGTTGTTGTTTTTTTTTCTTTTTTGTAATATGGACCATTGTTTACATGTCTGAAATAAAGTAAATAATAATATTGTGTTTTGGTCACCAAACGTATTACTAAGATCTGTGGACATAGCAACATTTGCATCAACAGGGCAAGAAACACAAGTGGTCAGACAACCACAGGGGCTGTGATTCACTATTGGTGGACATAAAACCAGACGTGAGTACACCCAAAATGTTGGTTACCTTTCATGCCAATAAAGCACACTGATATATATTTCTACATTACAAATGCATGAAACAGATTAATATACACATACACAAAACTTCCAAATTATCTGGAGACTCATTGAACTTCTAAATTCTAAAATTCTGGCTACATCTATGTATACAATGTACACACGTGCTCACAGAGGTGCAAAAAACCCTCCTAAGTTTCAAAGACCCACATACGTTTGGTGAGTCTAGAACATCAAACACATATGGAGGGATGTAATTACCTAAACATTAAACACCACCACCATCCCTATTCCTTCCTCCCACCACTCCCCCAATCATCATTCATCATTTGCCTCCTGTGGTGGCAGAAAAGGGCAGGACACCTCTAGAAGTGGGCTAATGATAAGGCAGCACTTACATTCTCATGCACCTGCAACGGTCTGCCTTTTATTAGTGCAGAGACTACGTGCTACACAAAGGCAATTACAATAGACTTTGATCCTAATTGGATCGTATGGGCGCACACAGATGTGCACGCACGCACTTAAAGGGGGGAAAGGAGCGAATGAACATGAAATGATCGACAGGAAACAGCATTTCTGACAGTCAAATTAATCAGGTCACCACCTGCGCTGTTTCTGAACCTTATTCACATTAAGCTCACCAAATAGCAGGGGCAAGCATTGACCTGTGGCCTTAAATGGTGGCAAAGGGAATTTCCTAATGATCCACAGCAAGTTATGGGCACTGATGAGTACAAAGAGATTATGTGCTACATAATCAGAATGTGACTTTCTGAATTCAGAACAACAATTATGTTTACATCTTCATGTATATTTTGACAATCTCATAAACTGTCTATAAAAGTCTGAAAGGATAGTGACACTGAGTGGAATTATATTCCCAAATGTAATAATACCACCTATGTTTTGCTATCCATAAGCTCAGAACAGAAGAATATTTTGCACTATCACGGTCTATTTCATTAGACAGGTGCGTCAGAGAGAGATAAGTAGGTCAAAAGTTGCAAACAAACTTCCGCTCACTGTCTATCTCCGTTTCTGTGGTGGACCAGGATAGTGTGCGGGAGTTTATTTGCAGATATCCATAAGCTAAAATATGTACAATATGTGCTGTAAAGTAAGTTGTGAAGTACTTCAGGCAGTTTTGGTTATAAGAGAGACAACTTTTGCCTTTTTTGATCCGTTTAAAAAAAGATTAAAAAACAAAATCATTTCCCACTAGTCCCAAGTACAGTCAATATATTTTTGCTTTTATGTTCTCCAACACAAGAACAATATTCTACTTAATAATGATTTCTTGAGCATTCTGACCTGGTGTTGTTCTTGAACTTGAGGAAATAGTGGAGGCAGTTGATGCAGTGATGGGGTCCAGGGCCTTCACAGCCATTCTCATTGCATTCAGAGTCACAGGGGCCTGGAGACACAAAGAAGTAACAGTGTAAAGAATTCAATCCAATTTATAATATCAAATCATAACAAGAGTTATCTCGAGACTCTTTACAGATAGGTCTAGACCACACTCTATAAAGAAGAGGTGATAACCGTAAGAATAGGTTTTACAGTCTAATAACTTTGACAATATTAACTGATTTTATGTATTTATTATATTCATGGTATTGCACCCTTTAATGATACCCTTATTCCTTATGTGTCAGTACAACTTACTATTATTGCGACAGGACAGTAAAAATAGCAGCTGCCAAAGAATTATGATACTTTGCAATGCTGCTGTGGCAAACCTGCCTGTCGGCTCAGGATTTATCACTTACCGTTGTACTCCTCTGTGAACTCCTCATCGGTGGGCGTCAGCATGTCTGTGGAGCGGGGCTTATCGCTGCGCAGAGGCGAGTATGGGTGCACAGAGGTGCCATACAGCACCAGTGACCACTCCTTCAGCTTGCCTGAAGAAACCGAAGCATTATAATTGTAATTTATTTATTTGTACAGGGACAGTGCACAAAAAGGTGCCAGGTTGTAGCAAATTGCAAATTTCCGCCCATAGTCCCTGTCTTAGGCACAGATCCACTTCGGTCTGTCCTGATGGCGAGCAGATGAATATCCTTTATATCTTTAATTTGTATATTTGATACATAGAGTTTACATTATGGTCGACAAAAAACAGATTTTTTTTCTTCTGTTCAAAACATGTTAACTGGGACAGTAGGTCATTTTATATTTTCAGGTATTTTCAGCTACCATAAGTAGATTATATTACATTAAACTCTTAATGATACACATGAGAAGACAAGGCACAAGTTAAATGGGATTTTAGTGATCAACGTAACAGCTTTTAAGCAACTGCTACTCTCCTGTTGAGGCTTTATTATGTTGTTAAATTAGTGGGTCATTTGAGTAGTTAAGTTCACTGCCTCCAGAGCAACATGTGTGCTCCTGCTGGTCCTTCACTCAGTCCAGACAAAACTTTCTCCTGTGTCTTCTATTTCTCTCTGTAAATTAAATCAAATTTAAACAAAAAAATTCAAATGATATGGTTATGTAGGATTCTTTTTTTATTAAATAAATTAGCAACACTGTCATACCAGGTACTTTCTGGCTGCGGAGTTGAGAAGGTGAATCATAGATCTCTAGGACCCAGTCGCCTGCTGCCTTCTCTCCCCAGCAGTGGGTGGTCATAAACTCCCAGTTCTTAAAGCCCTCCATGGAGTGATCAAACAACCTGCACATGAAGACCACACACACACACACACACACACACACACACACACACACACACACACACACACACACACACAACAACTTAAGGACAGCAAATACCAGTCTTTTTGTAACCACTTAACCAAGTACAATCACAGTCTCTAATGAACTGTGGAGTAACAGTAAAGGACTGTGGTTTATTTGAGGTGAACATGAACTAGGTACATACAGCACAGTGCTTACACTACATTTAGTGTCTAACCCCCTAGGTTACCACATTTTATAGTGATTCAGCCAAGATTGTTAACAAAGCCAGCATAGACAAGTGAATCAACATTTCTTGATAATAATGTAAATGTATTTAAATGTAATACACAGACATCTCATTTAGCCTCTGTAAGTATTCAACCCCATGAGTCACAACATTTCTAATTCAGAAGCACCTTGCCATATTTTTACTCGAGACAAAAAAGCTGAATTTTTAGTCTCCTTACTGATTTTTTCCAGCCTTTTCTTTGAATTTGAAAAATGGTCAGCAATATTTACCCCAAAATGGGTTATTCAAATTGAGGAAAACATTCTGACAAAAAAATAATCAATTGTATTTTGTCTTCCCTGTTCCTGTGGTATTACAGTGCAGATACCATCTCACAACTTGTTTCTTTACCTGTTGGCAAGCAGCTGAGACTTGGTCCCCGAGGGTGAGGTCAGATTGATTGACAGGTCCCCACGGCGAGGGTGTGTGATTGTAATGCGTACAACCACATGCTCCAGGTAGATCACATGGTGGTTGGGGTTGTCAGTGCATCCTGTTGCCTTGTACACTGACCGAACCACATGCTCTGGACGGATAGTTCTGCAGGACAAGATGGGAACCAATCAAAAGGTAGACATGAGGAGAAAATACACACTAAAACTTTGTTATTTCTTGGAGCATTGACAGTTACAAATGTGAATATTGTCTCATCGATGCATCGAGTTATAAATCCGTCCACTGCTGGAAACAAGAAAGTCCACCCGCAATCAGCTCCAGTAACAGAAAGTGGGAAAACCATAAATCTAAGTTATGGATATTAACCAAGGAGATTCGCTGGGTGTACAAATACATTTCTTGGAAGCAAAACGTATCGAACAATCATCAACAACAAAAAAGCAAACAAAAATAGGATATCACTCAGACATAAGAGCAGAGCAGATGGCCAATCAGTTCAAACCGTTACATATCACTCAAGATAAAACATGGGGTAACTTTCCTCTTTACAAAGCAGGAATACAATTTTTAAAAGTAAACTTGTTGTGCATTTCAAGCTTTCCATTTCAAGGTTTAGGTTAAAAGATCAGAACCAGAGAGTTGGTGAGTTAAACAACATTATCTTGAAAATACAGGATTTAGCTGCGGAATGTAACTGTGTGCAGTCAGCCATAATGTACCTTTAGTCTGTTTGCTCTTTCGGGAAGTGAAAATTCTGTTAGTGACCTACACTTAACATCAAGTTTCAATACACTGAGGTACCTCTCTAAAAGCAATCACGTGTACTTTTTTTTATTTAACCTCCTCCAAAAACCATGCACAAAAGTCCATATTCAGGTTTCCATTTCCCAAACCTCAACCAGCCAAAGAAACACCGAACCATGAGCATGATAAGAAAGACAAAGAACATTATTTGTTCGGTCCACTACGCACAGCTCAGCAACAGCTCACTGAACCGCCAACACAAACATCTAATGACCCCTTGAATAACATCTGTGGTACAATAGCAGTACAATGACAAAAACAGCTAAACATGGACAGATCCAGTACAGGAGACAATGAACACCATCTTGCCAGAGCCAGGCTTTCGAGGAGTCATATATAGCTGCTGCACAACCATGAACAAATGAAGCAGCGGAGCCAAATCTACACATAACTCACTGCAGTACTGAATTACATGTAGGGTTTATTTTCTGGAAAATAAAATCAAGCTGGTGAATTACACTTGCTAGCTATATAACATATTAAAGGATTACTACATTATTTTGTGTAGGGTAGATGGTTGAAAGACAATTATTGCCAGTGACTTGTGCCATTTGATCCGGTGTTGGAAACCGTTTCAATGACGGTGATGACATTTTTAGGGCTTAAAAGATAGAGCACAGATGTTGATCATTTAGACGAAAATCATCCCAAGACAATTATTGGCTGGTAAAGATTGCCTTTAGCTGTGCGATGAAGCTTATTACTTATATATATTATACAACATATTACTTAAACTTAGCTCATAGATTAAATGCCTGTCGAGAACCACAAATATTTCAATTGCAGTTATAAATACATGCTTTAATCATTCTGCTAATTGTTTTCTCAAAAGTTTAGTGAAAATGTAATTGTCTAAAATTATGAGTATGTTACAGTGTTGACTATAGGATCAGTCTATTGATTAAATACCAAAATATATAAATTTAATGATTTCCATTAAGAAATACATTGTAAATCGGTATATTTTAACCTATTAACATTGGTGAAAAAAAAAATCCCCTGTATCAATTAAATCAGCACATCAGTTTGAAAGGAGTCAAAGTGGTTTATTTTTTATTTAAATCAGTGCATTAGGATTTGTTTTTCCAAAATACCAGCAGGTAAACAATCCATAACTATTTCTCCATTTGTCCTTTGACTCCATCTATGATCATTTACATAATTATTGAGGAAATAATAGTGAAACAATTAACATTAAAACTACTGAAAACAGAGGAATACACAAGAAAATGTCATGAGCCCATGCAGACATGATGGAATGAATAACCGAGAGAAAACACTGATTGTCTCTTTCGTAAGTAATCCATGACTGTTTGGAAAGTGGAAAGCAGTAATGGCTGGGGAGTGTAAGGCTGATATCACAGCTCTGGCTTCTCCATGACACAACACAGATAACTGAACCATACGCATGGGACGGAGCAGAGCAGATGCACAGCTGATTACCACCAGCCTGATTGCACACAGATCAGGCAGCTTTCCTGGTGCGTGCTCAAAGTGGAGTGAGGCGAGCGATTGCAGAAAGACATTACCAAACACAGTCAGAGGGGCCAGCCAGAGGGTGTGTGGGAACACAGCATTGAGGTGATGGCTGCACTCATGTAGCAAGTTAGAAGCACAGAACACAAACACACATACAGTATAAACACACATCTGTATATGTACCAACAAAGGAAAAGAGATTCATAGAATAGAACTCCCTCCAAAAACACATTAAAAAAAACATAGGCACTGTCACATGTTCATGATTAAAGTGAGCACAGATACATTTATATGTAATATTTAACTCAATAAAGTGATTTATTAAGGGAAAAGAATATTTCATACTTTTAGGACAGCTTTGTACTGTGTTACACATTAAACATTTTAATGACTTTTTTTGCCTTTGTTCCAAAAACAAAACAAAGCCTTGTGTTTACTTGTGATTGCCTACTTTTACGTACTTCTTTTCAAGCCTGTCATTTGGCTGGATGGACGAAGGGTAATTCTGTTTATGAACAAAGCTTAAGCTCCCTGTAACTGGACAAATGTGTGACTGACCATTTCACACAACTAAGGTTACTCATAAATACACTACACAGAAAAAGGAGGCTAACATGACAGGATTTTATTATAATTTATTTCATGCCACAACAGTGGTAATCTCTCCATGAACCAACACACGTTCGATGAGTACAAAGGTCTGAGCATGACTGCCTCTGACACAAGCTGACATAAGCCTCATGTGGACCGACTTGTGTGCACTGGAGCAGAACAGACAGAATGACACTGATAATGCTGCAGTCGCTGGCCACCGAGCCTTCAACTGAAAGCTAACCAGTTCAGGGCCCAACTTCAGCCAGACTAACACAGAACAGTGCTCAGGCTTCCAGCTGCATCTAGAATAACAAGCTGTGAAGCACTGGCTCTCTCCGAGTTTGTGTGTGTGTGTGTGTGTGTGTGTGTGTGTGTGTGTGTGTGTGTGTGTGTGTGTGTGTGTGTGTGTGTGTGTGTGTCTTAAAAGGTCTTATGTGAGAACCACCCTGCCAGAACTAATGCTTGGCCCCTATCAAGGTACAGCTTGCACACAACCACCCTCTTAAACACATGCTTGTGCATAACGCACCAGGGAAAGAAAAAAAGAGAGAAAGATTTTTTTGTCACATAATGTAAGTTGTACACTTATCTGGCATTCCACTTTAAACTTAGATAGTCTACTACAATGTATATACCTGTTTCACTATAAAATTGCCATCCATTAATGTGGCACAGCAGTAGATTTCCAGAATTATTTTCTCCACATGCTGTTGGTTTGGCCCCTTTAGGTCCAATTAAGAGAAATCCTAATGCTCCAAATTATAATGATATTTTAGACAATAGAGTTCCAACTGTGTGGCAACAGTTTGGGGAAGTCCCTGTCCACTTGAACAAAGTGAGGACCATGGAGAAATGGTTATCCATGTTTAGTGTTGAAAAACTTGACATGCCTCCACAATGAGGTTTAACAATGACATATTGGTGTAATATCTGCATGTGCACATCATTTGGCCATGTAGTGTATATTGAAATGCTTAAAGGACACTTTATGTTTATATTTTATGTTTTTCATGTGAATGTGATATATTTCCTATTTAACAGTGTGCTCAACAAGTGGTCTGGTCACTTGGCAGCCCTTACAATGTGGTGTGTGTGTGTGTGTGTGTGTGTGTGTGTGTGTGTGTGTGTGTGTGTGTTCTACCTTATTTGTCGGTCTGCACTCTCTACACAGACGTGCTGAGAAGGGACTTGCTTCCATCGCTCTGCCTCTTTCACCATCGCCTCAGCATCCATCAGACCAAAGCCATATAGGTGGCTGACTGTAAGAAACAGTGAAAAGTCACAGCTGATCAAATCACTCCGATGCTGACTCTGTTTGTCATACCAATGAGTTTTTTTTTTTTTTAAGATACCAATTAAGTTGTTTTTTTTAAAAGATTGTTTAGTTCAAACTCCTGAGGAAGATTTTGCAAGAAGACTGTTGTCTATGTTATTATGGAGTCAAAATGTGTTCCAAAAAAGCAAAAATTCTGAGTATTCTCTACTGACTGATGAAGGACATTTAAGGTAGTGTAAAAATGAAAAAGAAAGTTTGGAAGCCACTAAACTTATGGGTACAGCAGCTCAAATATGAATTCCTCCCACCGCTCCTGCTCCTTCCCTGTTCTGTTTCTCTTTAGTTCCTCTTTGAAAAAAACACTTGGAAGATCTCCAGGCACACTGGGCCTGCAGCCTGGCTGACCCCTAGCTCTCAGTGTGACAGACACACACACAGACACACACACACACACACACACACACACACACACACACACACACACACACACACACACACACACACACACACACACACACACACACACACACACACACACACACACACACACACACACACACACACACACACACACACACACACACACACACACACACACACACACACACACACACACACACACACACACACACACACACACACACACACACACACACACACACACACACACACACACACACACACGTTGGCTCAGTGGGTAGAGCAGGCGCACATATACTTGGAGGTTTATGCCTCAATGCAGGTCAGGTCCAGGGTTCGAATCCGACCTGTGACTATTTCCTGCATGACTTTCCCCCTCTCTCATCTAGCTTTCACCTAGCTGTCCTATCAAATAAAAGGTGGAAAAGCCCCCAAAAAATCTTTAAAATAAAAAAAAATTATAAATAAAAACACGCATTCACAAAGTTACAGAACAGCAACCACCACATGGACGCTGACAGATGGCAGCTGGTGGTAAACATTTTTGGAAAGTGCTTATCATCCCTCATCTGATTGGAGAAAAATTCAAGAGACAAAATACTGCATATTGATGCAGCATCTCTGTGTTTTGGATTTTTCTTTCAAACACACTACATCCCACTATGAATCTTAAATGGAACAGTTGCATTGTATGTATGTGTAAATATGTGGGTGTATATGTAGGTGGGATGGATGGATGGATGGATGGATGGATGGATGGATAAAAGTGTCACGTGTACCATTGTAACCAGCAGCATTGGTCTTCCAGTCAGGGGCACTGAGATGTCCGGCTCTAGAGGTCTTTACAATAATGTGTTGAACATCTCTCCATGTTAGAAGAGGACTATCGGGGGAAAAACACACACACAAACACATTAATATATGTATTGTATTGTAAAAGATGAACACATAAACACTGTGACATAAAGGCCTACTTTCCTATGCACATACTCAAATAGATGCATACATTTTAAATACATATGAAAATCTTTACACATGCACATACATAAATGACAAGGTCAAGGAGCACTAATGATTTAAATACTGGCATGATGATGAGAAAATTTTTTTGGAATTATCCATTATGATGTGAAAGGAAAAGCAGAACATGGAGAAAAAACAAATGGATGACAGCGAGAGTGAGAGAACGGACACTAGGAGATACAGTATCTTCCTTATGGGAGTAAATTCAGACAGGAACATGGGAAAGGCTAGGTGGATGAAAGAGGAACAAAAATTAAACTAAAAGGGGAGGGTTAAAAAAAGTGCATTGAGGAAGAAAGCAGATAAAATGTAAAAGAAGGCAAGTAAAACATGGTAATATACAGTAGGTGGAAGATTACTCGGAGAGAAAATTACAGAGAAGCATAGATGGAGAGCATAGATGCCCGTTTATCCGTCCCTAGCTTCTCAGATCTCACGTGAGATCCATTACGAGATGGCAGCCATGTGCCTCAACTGCTTTGATGTCCAAATGCTACATTAAAAAGGGAAAAACCAGGAAGATGTGGGTCACCAAGTTTCCTGGGATTCCCTTCCATCTCATATGCCGGCCAGATGCTCCATTCCCTCCCCTCATGTCACTCCCTTGCCATCTGAGACCTCCAGAATCTGTACTACTCTGAATCAGTTGACCTAAAACCAATATTTAAAAAAGGTTCTCAATCCAACATTTGAATTATAAAAAATAAAAAGATAGGAAGGTATGATGTGAGAACGAGACAGAGAGTGACAGGCAGAAAAACACACTGTGCCTTTGCCTGTTGAGTCACTTGCATAAGAGCAGGTTCTTTCACAGCTTCCTGTGATCTCCAAAAATGCACTAGTAGACTTTTAAAATCCTTAACATCTGGAAGAAGTTTCAGCATCAAACATTTAGCTGCTGACTTTTACAGATTACAGTTAAAAACCTGCTCCTTCACATATGCACTTTATTCTGTAAATGTTCTGTCAATTTCATCTGTATCTGTGGAGTAGCACTGCTGGGTTGGGGACAGGGTTAATTGCTGAGTGTGGTTGCCGAGGATCACTACCTTAACCAGGACAAGCTACAGGATCACATTTAATTTAGTCAGTCAAACATGTTTGATAAAATCCTGAGGATTTTAAGGACACAAGGCTTTTTGATTCCTAAACGTTTGCACACTACAAGACAATGTGGGCCGAATGTCCTTGTTGACTTGCTCTATTTATCGGAAACCAGTGCAAGTTCTTTTTTTAATTAGTCATAACAAAATCAGAATCATAGTCTGTCTTTTAATTCCAACCGTTACAGTAAGACCAGAAAATTCTGCAATGCTGAAAGCTGGCCATTGATCTCTAGCAGCACTGGAAAATATCGAAACTTTTCACATTAGCCGTCTATCAATCCTTGGCTTTTAAAGGAAAATAAGTATTAAAAGGAGTGTTGGGTCATCCTTTTTGCAGTTATCAGGGTTATATTCAAAACAAACTGCTTTCTAGTGTTTGGAAGCCCTGCTTGCAGTGAACCTTAAATATTAGATCCCTGTGATGCCCAGAATATAACAAATTCACTAATGGGTCTAATGATCCCACACTTGTCAAATCAAACTAAAAAACATAGACTACATAGCTGAAAATAAAATACCAAGTAAAAAAATAATTAAAAAGGATGGTAACACAGATAAGTGCTATGAAAAGTCAAATAATTAATGCTCAGATCAATATTAATAGGCTTATCTGCCACTGTGTAATTATGGTTCCATAAATGTTTTATGGTCATTAATTAAAAGTGACTTTGGCATCGTTATCTAGGCCACAACAGCCTTCCCATGAACAAGCCAATACTAATTAATGGAGTAGCTCGCTTACTGTGGAAAACCAGCAGCAAATCAGTGTCTGATATAGGTTTCTTGGTGCTTCTTTTAAGTGTAATTATGGATGCAAACATACATGAGTAATCTGCAGGTACAAAGCAAAGAGGGAAGTGAAGGAAAATGAAGGGGCAAAAAGTCAAACATTTCAATAGTTCATCTATATCTCACCTTGGTTTTGTCCAGTGATGGATGATTACCCACTAAACTATGAACAGCATTTTTCACTCTTAAATCGGCCTCTCTAGCTTGAATTGTCCCTGTTTTGGTTGCTTAAAACCTCCCAGAAGATTACATTCTTATGGTAGGTTATCCTTACTCATGTCTTGTTTATCCCTCACTGAAGTCTCCTGTCTCCATGTTCACTCACTTTTCCATTTCTTCACTTCCAAGGACAAAAGGAAAGGGGAAAGAAATAAAAGTTTCTGAAGCTCTAAAATGTAGCTGCTTGCCGTGCTAGACTCAAGCTCATAAGATGTCAATACCAACAGAAAAGACCTCACAACAGAGAGTTTAAAGAAATCTAGCGTAATGGCATCTTGACATGTTTTTTTAGAGTTTGCTCGTTTTCATTCACCAGATAAGAGCAGATACTAGGGATGTTAACGATAACCGTTTGACCGGTAAAGTGATCTCTAAATTAGGCAATTATAGATATTGGAATAAACGCTACTACAGTTAGCCATCTCATTCCAATATTTTTTTTTCTGTGAAGTGAAATAATCCCTCACGCAAAATTTTTCATAAGGCATAAAAAAAAAAATTGTTTGGTTCCGGTTTGTTGTCTGTTGAGGTCATGGGTCGATAGGGAATTTATTTTTTATTTTTATTTTTTTTCCCCAGTGGCAGCATGGGATAAGTAGGATTTTTTTTTTTGCCTTTACAGTAGCGATGGATACTCCTATATTTTCATAACATAGCCTACCTGTTACTACATGTATAGTTGTCGCTTAATAAAGTGAAAACATGTAATTCACGTGCATATTAAGTAGCCACGTGTATTTGTTTTGGTCTTATAATACAGCCACAGGTTTACCGCTCCAGCGGAGAGGATGGTTCGTTTAGACTACGTTTACAAGAGTTTGTCCAAAAATCAAGATTCGTTGCAAACTAAGAAACAGACTACAAACTGACATCTTTCATTTTAGCTTGTTTGTAAAGTCGCTATTTGCAGAGTAGAGCTTTGTTTGCACAGCGCGGTGAACAAGAGTGGAAAGAGCATGCAGAGCAGACTGAAATATCGGTTTCTACATGTTTAAATTTGCCTGTAGAACAGGTAGGTGGGTATTGATAAATATTGACTCTTTAATCATGGAGGGTTTATTGTAGGCTTCTTACAGTTAACGAGTGTACCGTTAGTTCATCTGCGCCAGCGGAAGTAAATAATGTATAAGCTGTAGCTATCGTTTCCAGCCTGTTACCGGTACATGTGCTGCGTGAAGTAACGCACACACCTCGGCTCTGCTGTGCGTGTGTGTGTGTGCGCGCACATCGCTGTTCAGAATCCCGTCTATCTTCCATAATGCAACGCTTGTATCCAAATGAATTGTGTTGTGAAGTTGTCATTAGCTTCACTGCTGTTAGCCACCTCCAATGAGCCCCAGGGACTTGCTGTAACGTTAGAGCACTCTAAAGGGTGTTTACCTTTCATTTGATCGTGTTTGCTTGCTACGTTGCCATCCTCTTGAACGACATTAAACACAACATATAGTTCATGAGTGGTTTCATCTTCCCTATTTAACGTGTTGAAGCTCCCCGGCGGCGCAGTAGCGCTGTAGCTGGCCGCCGTGGCCGGTGAGGGCTGGTTGAAGGCGCCGTCCTCACTGGAGCTGCTGCTGCCCTAAAACTGGACACTGCAAAGTTAAGTGCCGCTGCGGCGACATCGGGTCCTCTTCCAGCATTGCTGGAGGAAAACGGGCATCTTGCATCGCAAGAGTGCTGTACAAAAATGTAATTATAGTTCGCCTTAAACGTTTTATTTGTGTATTTATTTAATTAGTATAATTTCTTCCCCAAGCTCATAAAATAAATTTGGGTCGCACATTAATTGACAGGGTCGGTTGGAAACCGGAACCAAACAATTACTTTTGTTATGCCTAATCGCCTGTTTTAGCATTCTGAAGGTGCCTGTTTTATCCATTGGTTGTATCCTGTTGCAGTCTATTAGGCAATATTCCGCATAAAATGGGCTTATATTTGGAAACACATT
Source organism: Perca flavescens (assembly GCF_004354835.1). Lineage (NCBI taxonomy): Eukaryota > Metazoa > Chordata > Actinopteri > Perciformes > Percidae > Perca > Perca flavescens. The sequence goes on along the minus strand of NC_041335.1, from coordinate 18,693,497 downwards.
ACATCTGCATTTCAGTGGTAACAGATAAGGTGATGATGATCATCATCTTTCTTTATTATTGTTAGCACTACACTCAAACTAAAGCGGCGTCTCTTCGGAGCTGTCATTTTCTCAAATGAGCCGCGGCAATGTTTCTAATGAGCTTCTAACGCTAGACAAACGACTATTTTAAACGCGATCACCTGCCTTGTACCCAAACTATTTTGAAACTAAGGAGCCATTTGTCCTCCGATTACATACAAGCTCCTCTGCGCCGCATTTGCGGGTCTTGTTTCGCGCTGTAGGGGATTTAAAAAATGTGACGTGAGTGGAAGGGCGTGTGTGTGTGTGTGTGTGTGTGTGTGTGTGTGTGTGTGTGTGTGTGTGTGTGTGTGTGTGTGTGTGTGTGTGTGTGTGTGATGCGACGCGACAGAGTTGAGAAATTGCAGGCGCGGCTCGAAATGGCTGTTATTTCAAATAGCGTAGCATAATTTAAACTAAACGGTTAACGAGGTTAATGAGGCTCGGTGACCGGTCAAGAAAATTTTTAGTTTTTGCCATCCCTAGCAGATACCATCGTTTGTCTAAACATTTTCCCTCTCCCTCTTTCATCCTCTCCTCTTTGCCTGCATGTGCATGCATGCAGGCAATTTATCCATGCGAGAAAGTGAATGAAAGGACAGAAGTAAAATTTTTTTTTTTAAAAAAAGCAGTATTTCCCTTTGAGGAGGGAAAACAATCTTTGTGACAGTGGTGGAGGCACAGCACGCACAACAGAGAGGAGCTGAGAGCTAGCAGAAGAGAAGAAAGCAGGCAAGCAGCAATGTGTGATAATCTTGTTGAGGAAACAGGCTTATGGGCCCAGCACTGCCTGGAAACCGAGAATATTTTCTTCTGTGAGGACTTAGATTGGATTATCCAGGTTAAATGAAGTGACCTCAGCTAACTGAGCCGCTCAACATGTGATGATGAGGTAAAGCCCAATTCAGAGTCTCTGCACCTGCACTGCACTCTTTCCAATTAATAAATGTATAACAAATAAAGCACATCAACAGGTTTCAAAGTGGGGCAGGGAAGGCATCTGTGGTGTCTCACACAAAAAAGCAACCAGAGCATCTAGAAGACATAAAGGCAAGACAGAACATTGAAACTAAAATGCTTTTAAAATCTGTCTCTTACTCTCCTCATCTTTAAAAGTGCCAACTTTGAAACTGGCACTCTAGTCCCCTGAAATGGTTGGCATGAAAGCACCTGGGCCCAACGTATATGTGGACAGCCCTGCTTGTTGCAGACAGCATGAAATTCTGCCACAAAACCAAGTTCAAAACGGTTTATGTGTTTTAGGTTTGGAATCAATTTCCCAATAATTTGCCCACAATAATGATAACATCACTGTACTGGGGGATTCTATATCTCAAGACAAGCATCTGCGATGCATCACAATATTTGTATGAATAGGAAAATATATCCTTAAAACTCAAGTCATATTCTTTATCTAGTCATGATGTCATGAAGAGACAGACCGCTGAAATGAAATGCTGTGTACCAAAGTGCCATCATTGGAACAGCCATAAACTGGTAGAAAGCAAAACATTTCAGAGTGCAAATGTCACAGTAAATGATGCAAACAGCCCAGTCTCAGGATCCAAAGACAACATAGTGATATTTGTGATACTGTATCAGAGGAGATGGCACTGCAACTATTAAGATATTAAATCATATGTCCCAGCTCAGGTTTAGACAGGCTACACAGTATGAACACACTTCAGCTATATATAGCTGAAGTGAAGCTCAACTAAATACCTCTCTGAAGGTGCACTGGAGGCCAGGGTTCAAACAAAGTTTCTCTACCTAGAAAAATTAGGATTTGCCTTTCACATCAACATGCTGTGCACTAGTGATGTTGGCCTGGCATCCAGACTACTCCTGTCTACCATCTGTACTGGAATTCAGCTATTAAAATGATATTTGTGACACTCAAACCTGCTTTGGACGAACCAGAATGAGTCCTGTATTTATACAAACCTTTTAGACAACGAATCCCTGCAAGTATAGAATCAGTAATTGTGACTACATCACTACATAGAAGCGGGTTGATTGCATGTGAGTGCTGAAACTCTGAACTGACCAGATGCAGGTGTATAATGTACTATAATGAGATAATGTGCTCTAACCTTTACATTCTCTCGCCCACAATCCAAAAGTACATTACATTCATTTATTTTTGTCTCAAACTAAAAGCAAGAGGCTGATCTGTAAGCATGTATGTCCTGCAGGAGTGTCTTTGTAGAGTCCAGTTGTGTGAATTGTCACTAGAGTAATTTGCAACGCTAAATGTCTTTGGTATGTCTCTGCACAGATGTAGCTGGGATTAACCGATTTAAACAAGACAGCTTTTTTCAAGTATTTAAATGCATCTTCACCGCTAACTTGACAATAACTTATTTGTGAGAAAATGCTTCACGTGTTCCCCTTACAGATCAGTGAGGCCAGCGGACAAGAGAGCATTAGAAGATAAGCAAGGGGCAAAGGGATGAAGTGAAGGGATAAGGTTAAGTGGATCTTACTTTGCCTCCAGGGCCAGAGCAATAATGGCAGCAGCCATGGGAGCCGAGGCCGATGTCCCTGTGTGACTGTCTGTACATCGATGTCTCAGGTCTGTTGTGATCTGCAGAGAGGAGAGAAGAAGAGAGAACAGTAGACCATTACAGATGTGGAGTTAGAGGAGGAGAGGAGAACATAGTGACAGTGATGGCAGGAGGACAGGGAGAAAGAAACAGAAAGTCATGAGGATGAGGAGGATTTAGGCAAACCTGAAACTCACATTCCAGTTTTGATACACTGCCTCACTACAGATAACACACACAGATAGTCACACACAAGTATGCAAATCACCAGTTTCCCCAAGAATTCAAGGAATCAATCCAATCCCCAAGGAGAAGCCAATGACAAAGAGGAAGAAGGAAAAAAGTAGTAAAACATGTTAAAGTGCTGTATGTTGGATTTGATTGTATGGACTTTATACAGCCAACTAGTCAGACAGCTTGACAGTCAGTCAGCCAAGTAAGCTTGGCTAACTTCCAGTCTGAGGGTCCTCATCAAAAGGACCTTTCCTGGACCTAACACTTTGAGGGATTATCTGAAGACAAGCACACACACAGAATCTGAAATGGTTTGGTAAGAAGTAAAAGTGGTCCAATAGCATTTAGATTGATGATGTTCTACTGTAAGTGTACAAACTGTAAAGAGAGAGACTGTGTGTGTGTTTCTGTAGCATTGGTACGGGGAATGTAGCAAGATGCTGCCAGACAAGCTAGCTCACAGTGGACAACTCTCACTGTCCATCCCAATGGATCATGGGAGTGATTTGGTCAATTTGGGTTAAATCAGGCCACACCACTGGACCCACAAGCACACACAAACAAGGCCAAGTTGGTGCCAAACAGCACCAGCTGTATTCTTAACTGAAATTATACTGTATATTGCATGTGCATATTTCTACAAAATAAATAAAAAATAAGCTCCAAATCAAAACATGGGTAGCATCCAGTGTAAATGAAGGAGTTGAATTATCTAGGACAATGAGACGTACCTCAAGTACGACGACGTAAGTCTCTTTGGTTCATGTCACACATTTAAAGATGGAAAACAGAAATCTTGTCCTAATTTCAATTAAGCACAATACACTATGCTACAACTCCGACATCAGTGAAGAAGGAAAAGGCATACTGGCCCTGCAGTAAAATTAGGCCATGTGTGTGTGTGTGTGTGTGTGTGTGTGTGTGTGTGTGTGTGTGTGTGTGTGTGTGTGTGTGTGTGTTCAACAGCAATTGTTGAAGTCTTCCACAGACACTTCAATCCTCACAATCTTTCGGTCGTAGTTCTCTCCGCTGCTGTAGGTGGTGGTCAGTGTGGACGAGCATTCCTCCAGGTACCATGGCTTGCGTCCGCTCTCAGCTGTGCTGGATATGGAGATGGTGTAGATAGAGTTGGTGTAGCCGTCGCAGGAGCAATGGTCTCTGCTGCGCCCGCCGTTGCCTGAAGCCCACACGAAAATGGAGCCCCGCCCCTTCCTCCCCTGAAAAGATGCAAAGATTTGTCTTAGTAGAGGTAATTACCGGACCTTGTTTTAGTTTCATTTTTAAATGTACTTTCAATGTCTGTCAGAAGGCAGAGTAACAAGTTCTGTGTTCAGTTTCCAGAAACCACTGTATAAAGAAGAAAAGATCAGCAACACCAGCACGAGGAGAGAGCCAGAAAAGATCAGAGACGATGCAAGTCCTCAGCATCCTGCGAGTGTCTGGCAACAGATCTGATCCAAGTTCAGTAATCATAATGTTTCAACTGGGCAAAATATAGTAGGTATTTATTCCCTTTAAAAGTGCCATGCTGTGTTATTGAGATTTTTTTTTTGTTGGACTGAGGGGAATTTCCATTTCTCCGTGACATAGCAGCAAAAGAGACAAGTTAAATTACTGCCTGACATCAGACTTTATATATTACTAGACCCAATATTGTCATATTAATTAGTAATATGTCAGTTAGGACATTGCTGTTTGTTTTTGTGAATAGTACATTTTATTGCAGCATGTCTGATGCTAAACTTTATTATTATTTATTTATTTTTCCATTGGTTTTCAGCCGGGACGATTGTTTGCACATTTTATTGAAATGTGTTGAAAATTAAAATCACTTCTTTACATGTTTTTGAAATTCTTGAATGCAATAGCTGCATCATCTTATTAATCTCTTCCTACTTATGCTTACCATTAGGCTATTTTCTAATCTTTGACTCCTATTTATTTGATAATCTTTATTCATGTTATTGTTGCCATTTAGCTGCCTACTCTGTTTTTTGTATTCAATATTTTCATTTTGTTACATCCTTGCAGGTGGGACATTGTGTTTACTTGGTTCTTTTTTGTTTCATTATTTTTGTCAGTTCAGTAAATATCTGTACTGTGTCTGTTTCGCTCAATTATGTCAAATTAGTTACTGACATTACCTTATTTAATCATTAAATTAACAAATATTTTTGTTGTATCTCTTTTCGGTGTAGTACTTTGTAAACGGCCCCAAGCACTCGTCTAACTGCAGGTAGCAGCAGCAGCAACAGAGAGCAGAAGCCAGCAGGCAAGTGTTCATAAACTTCTGGTGTACTTACAAACTTTCCAATCCATCGTTTTATGAGTACATAACCTATATGTACTAGTGTAGAAGTTTGGTATCATTTTGGGCATTATTAGTGGGGTCATTTACGAGATACAAACGTGGGTCCATTAGCTCCTGCGCTAATAAGCTATTCAGCTGATAACGCTACTGTACGCTAACTCTCCCAATGTTAGACCCAGGTGAAAAAAGCTTCTGCAGGGGTGTTTGGCTCGAGGTCATGGTGCAAAGGACCCTAGGGTGAAATTACTCCAAACCATCACTTTAACCCCTAGTTGCTCCAGACGCGTGCGACCTCTGACATATATAGCAATTGTAAGTCGCTTTGGATAAAAGCGTCAGCTAAATGTAATGTAAAAAGCCAACATTAGAATTGACTTGATTGTACACAAAGAGCTGTTTTAACATATAGCGACTTACTTACTTATTTTGTACAGCAAATAAGACTACAGAGATTTTACAATATTTTATGTGCATGTTTTGGCTGAACATTGCACACATATGGACATTTGTTATAACTGAGGCTGTTTACTTGTGCAGCCAGGCAGCTTTTATAGTTTAGTTACAGTTTAATATTCTAAGTTTCTAAAAGAGGTTACACAATATAACAAAACTCATCCCAGATGTAGACAGAAGATCTTGCTGATTGGCCAGGGCCAGCTCAGAGGGAGCTTCACATTGACTCAAAGTGTGAATAGAGACACTAATTAATTTACTAATAGAGTATTCATTCTCAATTATTTTTCATTGGAAACCTTCTCAAGCCAAATGCCTTTGACTATTCAATTAGACATTGTACATCCAAAATTGGCAGAGTTAAACCCAGGCCTGGTGGAGACACACTAAGCTAGTTACAGCGTTGGTGATGACCGACCGAGTTGTGAAGGCAAAGTTCAGCCAGGAGTCAGCAAAAAAGGCATCTGACAAACTGCGATACAGTTTGTCCAGACACACAATCAAACAACATTTGCGACACACACACACTCAAACAACACTTACACTCTCACACACACACACTCTCTCACACACACACACACACACACACACACACACACACACACACACACACACACACACACACACACACACACACACACACACACACACACAAAAAAAGGGGGGCTGAGTGAGAACGTAATCAGACAGGAGCAAACGCTGACAGATAAAAGCGATGAAGAGCACCTTGAAAGAAAGGAGGGGACAAAGAATGAGAGGGAGAGGAAACTGTGAGTAAAGAGGACAAGGGTGAGAGGAGGATGAAGGAGAGGTGAGACACAATGTGAAACTGATGGACAGCAATCATCAATAGATTGAAAGAGAGCAAAGAAAAAAGGACTCAAAGAATTGCCAAATAATGAATTTGAATTAGTCTGTTGTCAGACAATTCATCATTAACAATTTCAATGATTAGACAATGTCAATGATTTATTACTTTATCTAGCAAAACATATTTTGATGGACTTCACGGTTATGATTGAGAGCTATATACACACAGACAGGGTTAGCCTAATTAAAAACACGGTTGTTGTGCATAAGCAACATAGAGAAAACAATTTCTCAGTTTTTTTTCCAACCCTCTCCACAGCTGTCAATGGTATTTCTAACACCTCAGCTCTTTGTGATAAACTCTCTCTTCAGAGTGTCACATAGGTACATGTTACACTGACAAGCATGTCATCTCCACTCAGCTACACACGTTACACTGACAAGCCACACACACACACACACACACACACACACACACACACACACACACACACACACACACACACACACACACACACACACACACACACACACACACACACACACACACACACACACACACACACACACACACACACACACACACACACACACACACACACACACACACACACACACACACACACACACACACACACACACACACGCCCAACTCGTACCAGTTGGACAGATATCTCCCTCACCTCTGTCATCTTAAAAGGCCAGCCTGTCAGGAGCGGTGGGGACTCTCTTCTATTCACACTCCCCACCTGTCCGTCCCTTTTTTCCCCTCTTTTCTCTTTTTTGTAACATGCCTCAGGCACTCAGCCTTTAAGACAAAGTTTTCAGTTTCTGTCTCACCTTCTCAAAGGTCTACATCTGCTTGACCAAGTGGCAGAAAGCCAGTAGTAGTAAACTTTGTAGATGTATGTGTGTGTGAGACATGACCAGTAAATGACTTCACCCCTCTTAACCTCTGTTACAGCTTTTCCACTCTACTCAGCCAACAACACAGCGGTACCTTGTCTTTATGCAAAATGAGCTATGAATATGTAAATTAACATATATGCTAATAGACGAGGGCTGCTCTCTAATGTCCAGAGGAGCTTCACAGATAGCCAGGAAAGACTTTGGGACACAAGTATATGAATGTGGAACACACATATCTGCTTAAAGTGTGTGTTTGTATCTTTTCTCACCATATAAATACCAATAGCAAAGACTTGGCTGAGCAATGAAGCACATTTGTACATTGATCTGTATGTAAATGTATGTATATGCCCACCATGCGGATGCCATTCTCGAAGGCCTGCCTGGCCAGAGATGCGGGTCCATCCACGGTCTTTCCATCGTCATCAGGTCCCCAGCTGGCACTGTAGATGTCGATGTGCTGCGGCTGGAGGCTCAGAGACTTGGCCTCCACCATATCTGTTACATCACCATCCAGCATTCGCACACCTAACACACAAACTAGTTTAATCTATGTCCTATGTATTTCCACAGAACTGGCTGTTTAACAATATACATAAAGCAGCCAGTCAAGCTGATTAATGTGCTGTTATAATAACCATAAGAAATTAAACACAGTCAGGAAAATCACATCTAATTAGGCTAATCAATACAATAATTGGCAAGTATTTCAGTATGCTTGTCCCACATAACAGCTGGTTGTATTAGACAAGCATTAGAAGTTACACTTTACTAAAATATTTTGCTCCTCTTTAATATGTTAATTTCTGCAACAAGATCTCTATATAGGTTTCTACAGGCTCCTATCATCATATATTTAATTTTATGTTCATTAGCATGCAAGTGTGCAGAAGCAGTCAGACGTCACCATGATAACATCTTAATAGTGTGTGGGACATAAGCCGGTGATCAATCAGTGACACAAAGACAAACTTAAAACACTCATTCATTTTAGTTAAACCCGGTTGTTGGAATAATAAGTAGACCAATATCACTTACCTCCTATTCTGGCATTGTATGCAATTCCCACAATGCAGTGGGAGTTGTTTGCGGCTGCAGCAACTTCGCCCGCACACCGCGTCCCGTGTCTGAGGAAAGAGCGAGAATGAGCAGCTAATTACACAAATCTAGAACTCACGTGTATACACAAGCAGGAGAGCACAGCACACAAACAACCAGATAAACAGGCATTTTTTAAAGTGGAAAGTAAGGACACTTGCAAGTAAACACACATTTTCACAGATAGATGAGTATATTCCTGTTAAACAATTTTGTTTAGGATTGCATCAAGAGTAATAAGTGTTACATATGTAGCAAACACTAAATATTTCTACAATTTCTGCTTTTTCCTCATAGGCCAAACAGAGAATGGAAGAAGAGGTAGTTCAACATTCCTCAATGCCAATGGCTGCCAAATGAGCAAACACACACAAACAGAGGCAGTTTGGACCTTTTATGACTTTTTGTACAGTACAGCATCCACATGCACACACAAAATAAATGATAGGTAAAACAGTCAGTCCCTCCAGGATTTCGCGATCGCGACAATTCACGCAAATTCAACCAATCACCGTGAATTTGGTGAGACTCGCAATTTTGACCAATCACTGCAACTTCTCTGCAAATTTGACCAATAACCGGAGTTTACCGCAACAAGCGGGAGTGAGAACGGGTTGACGTAACATACGTATGTCGCCAAATTCCTTTCCTCGTTTCTGAAAATCTCACATTTACCAACAAAACATTTCAGACCGTCCTGCCAATCTGTATACATTTTAACATCAATGTATGCTGTAAAGATTTTTCACTCTAAAGTCACTGAAAATTGCTGCTGTTTCAATCCTGTCGGCTCTGCAGCGGGCGGGGCTGCTGCTCAGTTCCACCCGCACACACACACACAGTGGATGCAGGAAAAACCGGAGATAAAAAGTACAGAAGGACCTAAATTGAGGACAACTACGCTCGTTATTGTAAGTGTAATGATAAGTTAAAATAAGTACTTTATGAAACCGTAGGAATGTGTGTCTCAGGTTAGGAATTTAACTAACAATGTAAAGGTCAACAAGCCACTGACACAAATGTTCAAATTTGATTTATTCAATTAATTATTATTTTTTGTCTTAAATCCACCAGCCATTTTCATATTATACCAACATTTGCAGCATCCTGAGCATTTTTGGTAAGGTTACTAGGAAATCTTAGCCCAGAGTAGTTTTATTCTCCCCAAAACACCTTTTTATTTTTAAAGAACTATCACAAAATCAACTTCATTGCAACAAAAGACATTGCAACTTTTTACAAAAGCGCCCACGAAATTAGACATTTCAGGCCGCAACAATCTCAAAAAAAGGCCACAAAATCATGGAGGGACTGAACAATGTCCAACATCAGTGATCACACACACACACACACACACACACACACACACACACACACACACACACACACACACACACACACACACACACACACACACACACACACACACACACACACACACACACACACACACACACACACACACACACACACACACACACACACACAGGGTAACATTCCACCATTAACTGCAGTGGTGACAATCAGCCTGGGTCAGCAACCAGCATAAACAAACATAAGTATGTTTTTGGGCGCCGCCTACTCAAAAATACCACTTTCTGTATCAGCACAAACACACTAACACACGCACATCTCCTGCAGAGAACATCTGCATCACAACACCCCCCGGAAACAGCTCTGACCGCTGCCATGGAAACCCAGCATCTAGCTATCCAAACCCCCGGGAAGACACAGGGAAGTTTTAAAGTCCAGGGAAGCACTCAGACTGAGGAAAATCTGTTTCACAGTAACTTGATGATTTCAGGATAACATTTATTTAACAACATGATCAATGGTGGGAAAACATATTGAAGAATCACTGTCCTCACGTAGCTATGGTGTATATACTGCAACATCCATGCTTGGCAATTTAATTAAAAAATTGTCATCTCTTTCTACTACTATTAAATCAAATAAAAACTATAAATTATATAATCTCTCACTTCACTTTTCTTCGCCCACAATCTGTCCAAGAATTTCACGTAATCCTCCACTGTCCTATAAACTGATGGAATTCAATGTAAATGCACAGTAAAATGCACAACACCACTTCCTTTAACTTGTGAGTGCTTTTCAACTTTTCTTCTCACCTGACAAGATTACTTTAGCTTGACCTTCTTCCTGTGCTGCTTACACAGTAGCATGGGGAAAAGGACCTCTATTCAAAAACTATAGAAAGACTGGAAAAAAGGGGAAACAGCTAGCCTGGCTTTGTCCAGACGTAACAACATTAAGCTAGTCTAGTAAATAACAATCAAGATATAATTTGTTAATAGACTACATCAATTTTAGAGATTTACCTTTTGCCAGAGACTGGCTTGCTGTTTCCCTGTTACCAGTCTTAATGCTAAGCTAAACATTTCAACAACAGAAAGGTTAACACAAATGAGGGGAAAAGTATAACATTAAATGGCTGCAAATCAGTCTTTGTTAGCCTGTGTTTTCCATTTTCTACACATCTGTGTCACAGTCACTTAGGGATTTCTCTGGGTTTTAAACCAGAACCATATAATGTTTGTGCAATGGATAATAGTCAGTCGAAACAATACACACTCACACAGTAATTATTCATACAAACATACTTTTTAACTTCCTGAAAGTTAAAAAGAAAACAGCCACCTACACTCACATTTAACTCTTGTTTTTTTTTTATAGCTGTGTGTTTTGTTAGCCTCGTGAGACCATCCTGATCTCGCGAGCTCCAGTTTTCTACTCGCAGATCAGCCTGGCATCTTGAGATAGAGAAAATTTGGAGCAGTTCGCCAAACGACCGACCAATCAGCGTTGGTTTTGAGGCGGGTTTAGGTGTGACGCAACGAGAAGCGACTGTTACACTAAACAACATGGCAGCTTGGCCCGTTTATCACCAACATAGGTGGTGATAGACCGATGGTTTATCCAATCAGCTAACCAGTATTTTCGCCCCTTCCCAAAAGTTCTCCAACGGAAAGTTCCCAGATGAATATGCCAAGCAAATGCAAAGCAATCCATCTGGAGGAGTCAGGTTAGTGTTTTGTCCCTGCTTCAACAAGCAAAGTAAAAATATATATTTGTTGGTCCTTTGTGAATCTTTTTATCCAAAATTTCACAGACAGATAATGATATAGTAGGCCAGTGGCGACCATTTATAGTTCACAGATCTACTGGGAGACTGAAATTTAATAATTACAGTTGCATTTTCTCAACGTTGCTTTGGGTCACAGAAGGGTAAAAATGACAGTTAAAAGAAGTTTATCAATTGCAAGAAGATGAAGAGCTTGGTCTTTCCTAGTTTCATAGGACATACACAAACAACTGCAAAATGTGTAGATCTGCTAGTTTCAAACAGCAGGTAGAGCTGTTAGCACCGCTAACACATAAACAACAATAGGTTAAAACCGACAAGAATTACATCATTCTTGTTGCTATACAACACAGTTTGAAAACCATCCGCAGTTTGCCAGATGTAGCTTAGGTTAGCGTTATTCCTCAAAAGTCACAGACGGTTTGTTTCTTGCCTTTTGGGCATGATGACCAGTTTTAACTTGCCGGCCACCACACACCAACCTTTGAAATCTATTCTCCCTATTCCCATGGAAGACGTGCCCTCTGTGTTTCATATTTATTATATTAAAATAAAATTACCTCCAGTTTGTAAATGACATGAGTTAGTTTTGTTGAAGAAAAAAAAAAAAAAAAATGAAAGTCAAACCAGATTTCATATGCAGAACATCATAGGCATCTATGAATTCAGCCTTAAAAGGAAATCAGCTCATTAAGCTGCATCTGTAGGCCTCATGTCTCTTTAAGACAATGCATTACCAGCAGGGACTGAGCCACTGCCAAAGGCACTTGGGCTGCTGCAGCCAAACACACACCAAAAATCAAGACAAGTGCCTGGACAAGCGTGCCTCTCTTTTGTCCTCTCAAACACATACACACACACACATTGTTTAAATAAAAAAAAAATTAAAAAAACACAACCTACCCACAAATGTCACAATCAAATACACTAATTGAACTCATTGCACCCACAACAAGGTCAGGGCTCAGCAAACACAAACCTATTGGGGCAAAGAGCTTTTGGTAAAAATCAATTAGAAAAACACACAGAAGAGCATTTGGATGACTGTAACCCCAAAACACTAAAGCCACATCCAATTTTTACCTTAACCCTTAAAATTGAATTTCTGTCCCATTAGTTCTGGTATAGATTTGTTTTTCTTACTTGTTCTCGTTGGTTGCGTCATATCGAGGCATGGGATCCATATCGTTACCGTTGACATCATAGCTGGCTTGAGGGTCCTGGAGGAGACACAGAGGTGAAAACAAGTCAAACACCAAAATGAATAATCAGGGGACAGAAAACATCCAACATGTAAATGTATTAGAAAGGTAGGTTCAGCACTGCCTGTGTGTGTGTGTGTGTGTGTGTGTGTGTGTGTGTGTGTGTGTGTGTGTGTGTGTGTGTGTGTGTTTCTCTAACCCAATCAAACAGTTCACATTTGCATCACTCACAACAGTTTTGTAAATCGAATGCAATCAGAGCAAACTCAATCTGCTGCGCCGCTCACCCTTCGGCATAAACAAATCCAGGCATTAGGAGTAGCTAATAACAGCACTGCTGGCTGCTGTCTAACAGGGTGTGAATCATTTTATCTGCATGGTTGATTGATGGCCTTACCTGCTGCCTCAGGCCAAGAACTTGCTCTAACTATCTGGCCTTGGTTTGAGGTAGACACACCTTTGCATGCACATGAAGTATGTAACCACAGACAAATAAACATGAACACACAGCATACCTGCACACCCACAGGTTTGAGGAAGCTTTTCCTTCAAAATGTAATCCATGACATGATTATCTGATTCAAATTACCACCAGTATTGCACTCTAGATGACTTCTGTAACATACATTTCTTGCTTTCTGTAACATGGCTTAGTTAGATGCTAAAAAGGTCAATGGATTCCTAGTTACAAAATCTGATTCATATGTTATTAATACTATAATCATAATGTTTGATTTAAATTTGTCTCACAATTTTAATAACTTTTTCCAAAAAAAAAAGACCATCCTCATAGCCAAACGCATACAAAGCAAGTTACATATACATTTCTATAACTCCCAAAACCTCACACGCAGTGAAATTGTGTTAAAAGGGGTCAATCTTTGTGTATGTCTGATGACTGAAGACTCAACAAGCACACACACACTGCCATTGATAGCCACCCTACACGCGCATACATACACACTCACGTAGTTCTGAAAGAGGTCTGGGTGGTTCCTCTCGATGCCGTCATCTAGTATGGTCACCACTACGTCTTTACCCGTGTAGCCCCTCTTCCACGCCCCCATGATGTTCATGTCCGACTGGCAGTTATGGACGTCGTCGTTACAGTGCTGGAGAGATGGTGGCAGGAGGTGAAGGAAGAGAGGTGATAAAGAAGTGAGCAGGGGGAAACCGAAACAAACACATAAGCATCTTGAAGATGCACAACTTAAGCATTATGAGTGTGCCCACATAACAAAATGTCCATTGTCCACTTAACTTACAGCAAGTTCAAGCATTACCATTTTTCATACAGAGGCACAGTCACACATAAACCGTAACATCTTATGTCTCTTTTTCTCAGCCATCTCTCAACCAGTCACAACACATGTAAATGTTGCTTACAATATCCTTTTACTGCAAAATTATTTTCCAAAACACCACTTGTGCCATAAGCTCATATTTGTTTGATTTTTGAGTAGCAAAAACAAATGGTCTTATTTCTTCTATTTTTGTTTTGTTTGTAGTTGTTTGCCAATTTTGTGCTGATTAATGGATAGACATTTGGGATTATATTTATCTACTTTATTTGTGATCCATCAACTTGTAGCCCCACCCCATATATTATCAAGTGTGAATATCAATAAAGAAATTGATCACACAAACAAAAATGACCTGAGAAAGCTTTACTTTCAAAGTTAACCTGAAAAAAAAAAAAAAAAAAAAGAAAAAACACATGTTCAGAGTGTTCTGTCCTACAGCTAGAAAAATATGTTTAAAACCTCTGGTCAAAGTATTCAGAGTTATCTATACATAGTTAACAATTAACAGAGCAGAGGACACACACACACACACACACACACACACACACACACACACACACACACACACACACACACACACACACACACACACACACACACACACACACACACACACACACACACACACACACACACACACACACACACACACACACACACACACACACCTAAAAGAGCAATGATCTAAGGGTGTATGCAAACACCTGATAAGCCTGCAAATCTCTGCAATGTGAATTTGAATGTACTGTGGAAGAGTGTGCGCTTCTGTGTATTTGCGTGAACGGGTGCACGCATAGCACTGCCAATTGAGAAACGATTTTGAAATGCAAGAACACAGCGGCATTTATATTTTTACCTCTGTGGACTTTCCTGTGACAAATCTTGGTGGTAAACAGAATCTCTTAGCTTGACCCTGTATATATCAAATTGAGGAAATGCAAAAATGTCATCACTATGGCTTTTCTATTCTTTCATTCAGAAAAACACACAAATCCCTCAGCTATCCTGACCCTGCAGTAATAAGGATCATTCCATGACCTTGGCTCACCTTTGACCCACAAACTTGATAAATGTAGACAAAGAACAGCACACAAGCCTCTGAGAAGAATATATAAAACTCTAAATTAAATTGGGCTCCAATTGCCTTGGAATTTGTGATATTATTCTTTTGGTACAGTAAACATAAAAAACAGAGAGAGAGAGAGATTCTCTGGTAAAAGTATACAGTGTACTCACAATGTACCACATACTGCTCCACTTGGCATCATTATAGAATATGTTGTTCTGGTCGGGGTTGCTGTGGGCGGGGCTTGTAAGTGAAAAGGGCGGCACTGGCTTGTAATCCCTCTTGATCCTCCTCTTCACCACCTGCTGCTGTATCCACTCCACCTAAACACACAACACAGGAGTTAGCAAAAACTGAGTAGGCATCAAGTAATACCACACAATAGTAGAATTACTTCACACATAGTACAATCAGTCAACAGGTGTAATTTCATTAAAGTTCCTTTAATTTCATTAATAGTTGAAATGATGTGTTCATGGTCCCACACAATCTTCAGGAAAATATAAGGTTCTGGAAAACCTGGGATCTTCTTAAATAATGGGTGCTGCATCTTTAACAAAAAAGTGAACCTACAGTGGCTATATTTCCTGTTCTTTATATGCTTATATGATGAACTCACACACAAAGACACAGACTATCTCCAGAGAATAGATACGGCTAGTATACTGTGACGCCTGACCAGCGCAGACTGACAACACATGAGAAAGCAGGATTAGAGAATTTAATTTTTTATCAAAGTTGAGCCATGAGTCCAGACTACTTTCTTTTTTTTTTAACTGTAGATGGAATCAATACTGAAGAGAAATGCAGTTTTTTTTTCTTGTAAATGTATATATACATTTACATTTACATATACATATATACAACTAATTTGACATATATATATATATATATATATATATATATATAGGCTGAAATTACTTGACTTGAAATCATGACATATTATCCTTTTTAGCCATATAAAAAAAAAAGGTAAACTTTCTATTCATTCCAGTGTTAGGCAACAAGAGTTTTGCAGTGGACACATTTCTTTTCTCTCCATCAGTTCATTTTTCCCTGTCTGCGAAATGGCCAGACTAATACACACACATATGCACCGAAGACATAAATGTCTCTCAGGTAACATCAATCTCCCAAATGTTATGGGCTCGCTTCAAGGCGCAAGGCATTCCTTGGCAGGAATCTTGCTCCACTTTCAGACGGAATTTTCCGATTTCAAAATCAGCATTGTTGGACCTGAACATGAGGGCTGGACCCACTTGCTTGGCCCTGGTCATCTCTTTTTAAAACCCTGAAATCTTGTGTTTAGTCTAGCTAAGTTCCTGCAGACTTCATCTGTCTAAAAAGACTCCATGGAGAACTAAAATATTAGCAGGCATAAAACTGGCACAACACACAGAGGATGCATATGGCAAGCTGTACGAGAGCATCCTGAGATGTAAATATATCCGTAATAAATGATTTATGGATTCTTCAGAGTGAAGTTAGCACATAAACATGATTGTATGACAGCTTACGCAGACTATAGTAGGATGCTGGTTACTACTACGAGTAACTAGCTACCGCTTAAACAATAAATAATGTAACTTCTTCTGAAACGATCAACACACCGTCTACTGTGATCTTAAAGTGCCTATGCATAACGTACAGACAATAAAAATAGGCTAATAACAGATTAATTAATCAAACAGTTTTCACATTGAAAAACCTGTTTGTTGCTCAGTTTGCCAGATCCAGAAGTCTGAGGCTTTAGTGAATAATATGTGACTGCAAAGACGAAGCATTTCTCCACATCAATACAGCTCCAGCAGACAGAGGAGAAGAGAAAAGCTGACATAATGACTGCAGAGTGATTATCTGGTCTCATGCACTGAAATAATCTACCAGGCTCTCCAGAGAGTTGGAGAGGGAGGCAAAGAGACACGATAAGACGAGAGAAAAAGAGGTGACAAAGAGCATACGAGAACAAGTCCCAGGAGAGTCAATAAAAAAAAAAAGACTGAGCTGGAAGAGGAGGGAGGAGAAAACAAATAGCAAGTGAGACCAAAAGACAGCAAGTGAAGGGAGGATGATTGATTTTATAAATAACATTGATTTAATAACTCAAGTATGTACGCTCTTAATAGATCCTGAAGGAGGGAGAACAAAAATATGATTCTGTAAATGACAAAACTTAATAACTCAAGAGTGTACACCTCCCTTTTAAGAGAGCAAGATATGGAAGAAAAATAAATGGCAAACCAGCGAGGAAAAACAGAGACAAAGAGTAAAAAGCACAGCGAAATATTTTGTTTTAGCCTGGTGCTCCTCTGTCTGCAGAGGTCTCAGCTCATTTCACTACAAGTTCTGTCAGGACCATCAGTTTCAAAGCAACCGTTTAATCACGCCATTAGTCCCAAAACAACACTGTCATCAGGAATTGTGCATGTGTGTGTCCGTGCAAAAGCACTGGTGTATCATTACAATTTGCATACATTAGCACTGCATCAACCTCAATCTTTGATCAGCAGTGTGACCTACAACTGGTCTTGTCTGTAACTTGGTAAGGAAGGTCTTACGATAAATGCACCACTGCCTCTTATCTCCCCGCCAATCCTCTATGCCATTAATTCTTCTACGGATAGACTAGATGGAGCAAAGATTTAAAAAATTGGCGGAAAAAAAGAAGTGATTTTGCTGAAGTTGGATCCCAATTAGAGTGTAGTTTTCACCTCAGAAATGTCCGATAATACCCGAGAACCTAATAAGATTTATGAACACTTTGCTGAAGAACCTGAAGTTTCATGCATCTGCGTTCTGACAAGTATCCACTCCACTGAAGGGCCCTTGAGCAAGACACCGAGAACCCTACCTCTGTCAGCTACTGCTTTGTAGTGGATGATGACCTCCGTCCTCCCTAAGGAGGTGGTAGGTGAAGCAATTAAGGATGATTGCATCAGGCATTATTATTATTGCTATGTAATTCATATTCTACACACTGACTCAGTGTAGTGAATAAAAAAGGGTCATAAAGCACTTCTAATGTATTGTCTTATCTGCAGGAGCAGAGCCACTGAACTGTTCATCTACCTACCAGTTTAGTCCAGATGGTATTGGTTTGCTGAGCTTTCCTCAGCTTTTAGGGACACTTTCTGAAAAAATTAACTGTTCTACCAAAACATTACTCTCTTTTTTAGGTTTTTCATCAGATTACTGATTACTTTTAATGATCTATGGGCTGAAAACTATGTCAATATTAAAAAGGTAAAGATTGATAAAAAAGGTTGGATACTAAATTTGTAAAGGAGAAATATGTGGTCAGTCTCCATGTAAAATAGTTTAAAACAGATTCAGCAGTTCTGCAGCGATAGATGCTGTAAAAATCTCTCATTGATCTGCCATTCTCACACCTCTCGTTCTCACAACTGCACTTTTTTTTCTTCAGAAGCATAAGCAGAGGGAAACCACTTCTAAAGCCAAAAGAAAATTATTCAAGCAAACTGTGACAAACAATATTAATGCGAGTACGAAGGCAGAGTGAAAATAAACAAGTCCAGAGGTTTCAGTGGTAATGTGGGTGATACTGACCGTAATATCATATCTAAACAAATGACACACACACACACACACACACACACACACACACACACACACACACACACACACACACACACACACACACACACACACACACACACACACACACACACACACACACACACACACACACACACACACACACACACACACACACACACACACACACACACACACACACACACACACACACACACACACACACACACACACACACACACACACACTCTTCTTTAAAAAGAGCAGTCTGATGATTAGAGGACACACTGTATGTTTGGAATATATAGATATATACTAAAATAGTATCTTTAAACTAAATATACATAAATACATGGATAAAATGTGCATATGTTTTACTGTTCCATGTCCTTGGTTGTGTTCAATGTTTAATCTCTGCCACGATGAGTCTAACAAAAATAATTTATATTTACATTTAAAGTGGTTCCCTACTTTTCCCTACATACTGCTACGGCTAACATATGTGGCTTTGCATTTCTTTTCATAGATTATGGATATTCAATCAAGGGCAATGCCATCCTTTGTTATCACTCACTGGTAACAGCCTGTGGTTATCTGTTTTTGTATTATGTTTGACAATCCCTATCCAAAGACAATATTGCCCTTATTGCCTGTAAAACTTGTCCATGTCTCACTGCAAATTTGCTGGCAGGCTCTGAGGCATGACAATTGGATCGGCTTCATTGTTTTAACTCTAGCTTGGTGGAGCAGATGAATGATCGGCTAGCACCTTTAACAGCTAGCACCTTTTTTTCTTTTCTCCCACTCCAACTCCCTCTCCTATCTTACTTTTTTACTTTCCACATCTCTCCCCCTTATCTGCTTCTTTCTTGCCGTCTCTCCGTTGTATTTCAGGTCTTCTTCTCTGCCGATGCCCATTTTTCTTTGAAATTGCCTGTCTGTCTCTCTTGTTCCCATTCCAACCCCCTTCCTCCCTCCTCTCTCTCTCATTCGCTCTCTGTGTAAGGGTTTGCAGGTGGCTCGTGCTGGCTGGGTCAGTAACCAGGGGAAACTGGGGAAGAGTTCACTTCAATAGAACAAATGGGAACAAATTGATCCACTTTCACTGCTGTTTTTGAGACGCTGTTTGCGTTACAGGAAAAAGAACTGGCTAGTTTAAGCTGAACACCCACAATAACGTTTGAACTGACACGAGAAGCCAGTTCCTCTGCTCTCTTAAGTGCAATTCAGAGCCTCAGCCCAAACACAGCACACAGTCGCACAACTTTTCACAGATGGTTTGAGCCCTGTGGTGCTGTGCTGGCCAGCAGTAGGTGCTCCTCTCAGGGCGTCGACTCCTTAATGTTTCATCTGTTAAACAAATTTAAGGCAAAAACAGATTCCGGAGTCTATGGCAGAATGTCCCACAAGCATCCAGGCTTTACGGAAATCTGTACCTGGAACTGTGTGGACCCTTAGGTCCTGACCGGTACACAAGCTCCATCTGTGTTGTCTTCTTGATGCTGTGAGGGCCAGATGTACGTACATTTGCGAAAGTAGCATTATCAGCGCCATGGCCAACCCGCAGAAAGTGCACGCTGCAATACTTCAGCTCACCAAAACTGCAGTTCAACGGGTAATCAGCGCCTTTCTCTGCCCACTATACCGTAAATTGCGCAAATCTTTCTATCATGTATCAGCCACCAAGTCAGTCAAAACAGCGAAAACAAAGATTTAGCGATAACAAAGTTGATCTGCTTGTTCATGAGGTAACAGCTTGATGTGTGTTATTTCGGCATTAGTGGTGGGGAAATGTATGTATTGACTTGTGCGCTGTAGCAAAGCATTAAGTACTGTTGCTATGATACGGCTGAGTGCAGACTGCGATATTCCCACTGCTGATGCTATGACTGTTTGAAATGATGCCAATATTTGTAATGTACCAAGGAGTTTAACAACTGCTGGAATGGAATGTGAACGCTGAGTCGGAGATTCAATGTCATCTTTGATTTCTTCCAGTAACTTTAATATTGCATGGCTGCTTAATCTGTAACACTTAATGTTGATTTCGTGTTCACTCAACTGAAAAAGTGTGATCCTTGTGGCAAAAATATTTTCAGCCCGTCTCCTTGGCCTATCTTCGTCTAGCTCGGTTTACTGCTGCCATTTCACCAGGAGGCATATGTGAGGAAATACGGTTGCGGCTGGTTTACACCTGCTTTTAAGAGGCAGAGAATTTTCACCGCAAAATAGAGGTGCTCTTTCACGGGCGGTTTTTGTACATACCGCGGAATACATAATTAGACGCACTTTACGCTTCCCCTCCCATCTCTTTATGGGAAACTTCCACTTTCCCGTTCACCCTCCAATGAATGCATATGCATGACACGGAAAAGCGCAATTTGCCATTTTCAGTCCCCGCGACAGGCCGTCTGTGCTTTTACCTCAGTGTGGCCTGTTTGTACATACCTCGCCATGCTTTTACACGCACGTTGCGAAACAAATACGCCTGAAGTGGGTGCAAAAGCGTTAGTACATTTGGCCCGGAGTGTCTTCCACACATGTTCATCAATACAGTTTTACTATGTGATGAAATATTTCCTTATAGGGCATGACTTTTACAATCCTGCAACTCATAAATATCACAAAACAGTGAAATTTAATTTTGGCATCACAGCCATTTTGCATTTCAGAGTATCCCAGCGAGGTTTCAGCTGCGGACCACACCTGCCTCTCAGTTTTCCTGCATGTCTGGATAAATTACTTCAAGTAAATAAGAGTCTCGCTATAGCTGTAAGTGAATCAGTCTGAAAACACTGTGCTCCTGCAACAGAACGCCAGTTCATTGCCTCTACTAATCTCTGCAGAGACTTCAAAAGACATTATAAAAAGGAGAAACCACCACTCTAGTACTCTAATTGTTGTTTACAGTAAACTTGAAATAGCTGGAAATAGATTTCAAACAAAGCAGACAGAGTATACTTGAACTCATTTCACACCAAAAACTAATAACAGTGCAGAGCGACAAGAAAAAAGGCTTTGGCTGTCCAAATTCTCTTGGAACTCCCAATATGAATGAGACATGGGCGTACGTCAGCATAGCCGTGCAAGGTGCAAGCTAAGTGCTGCAAAGAGAAGATCTCCTCATTAACAGCTCTGTATATGTCATTTAAATTGTCGCTGCGGCACATTTGATCACTTTGTCTTTCTCAAATTGGTTTACAGGGATTGTGATGCACAAAGGGAAAGCCAAACACAAACTTCAAATGTACATGTAAGATGCAACTGTCTTTTCAGTTAGGGTTAGTTAACGTTATAGTAACATTGCCTACCTAATATACACCCTAATGATATAATATATACCTATAATACTGAAAAAGTACATATATCTGTTCTATAATTTTGTCTTGTTGGAATGTAAAGTTTGTTCATTTAAAAATTCAAATTAAAACTTCCTTTAATTATTTTGAGATTATGAAGTTAGTTAGGCTAGGCCTTCACTACCTCCCAGAAATACTGATACATGACATCTATAATAAACCCGCAACAGGCTAAAAATCTTATATTTCAATTTGGAAAAACTTAGAGAGAGAAAAAAAAAAGGAACATGCAGCTATCAAAAAGAAGATGCACACTCTCTCCAGGTCAATGACCTGCGCCGAGTCATTCACCACCCTGGAAAAATAAGTGGTCTTTGACCTGAGAGGCAAGTGACACTGCAGTTAGGCGGATGCCATAAAGTGGTAATCTGTGCTGTGCTGCATCACCATGGTAACATGTGTGCCAATGAGTACTGTGGATGGCAGGGTGCGCCTTTCATGGCACCGCTACACCCATCTGACTCACACAAACACACACGCTGTCATTATTACAAAACATCATTAGCAGCATGCCAGACTACGCCGGTGCCAAACTAGCCGTCATGATCCCAAACCCACAGACCGCTCACAGATTACGCTGAAAGCATAGCGAGTCAGGGGAAGACACTGACAGCTCCATTCCTCCCCACTCCACTTTGACTTTATTTGGTTTCTCTAATCCATCTTTCCCCTCTTCCCTCTTCAGCTCCTCTTCACTCTACTTCTGATGTAATAGCTCCTTTTTCTGTCCTTTAACCTCTCGTCTCTGATCTAGTCCTCTAAAATCTCAGTCTTTCAGCCAGCTGGCATCAGGACACAAACCTTCCTCCACCATGGCACAGTGTCAGGCTCGAGCAAGAGAACCAAAGACGGAGGGAGGGAGACAAGTACGCTGAAAGGAACAGTGAAAAAAGGAGGTCCCAGGAAGACAAAAGAGATGACAGGTAAGGACAGCAAGTGCACAAAACAAGCGTAGTGGACCAAAAAAAGTAGAGAAGGAAAGAGAACTGAAAAGAAACAAGGAGATGAGGACAACAAGAAAAGTGGAGACAGAAGGTGACAGACACTGTCTTATCTTTTCATTCTGTTTGGCTCACTATTTCTGACATCTTCTTCTGATTTCATCCTTTCCTTTTATAATCACTCTAATACATACTAATCTAATACATAATTCTTCAGCATGCATTCATGTGCATGCACAGATACAACCAAACTTGCATGCCCTTGAATTCCCGGTTGAAAACACACACATTCACAAAGCCATTGCTGCTGGATTAAATCCCTGAATCCCCCAAAAAGTCGCTATTTTTCAAAAATATATACATGAATGAGATATTTTAAGTTTCGCTGTAATGGATCTGAGGAGTTTCATTATCAGGATCATGTCCCAGTCTGCTTGATAAAGTAACCCACTTCATCAAACAGGTGGACAACAACAAGTAAAGTTTGTGTGAGATACAAATGACTAAATAAATACTCTTGATGAAGGTCCAGAGGGACCGAAACGTTAGTTTTCTTTAATAAATAGTGATGCTGCAGCAAGAGCAGTGTGCAGGATTAACCTTTTTTCCAAGTGTGTGATATTTTCCAACGTACCTGCACAGAAAATGTGTTGGATGTGCAATTTTTTTCTTTAAAAAGATACAAATGACTACAAATATTCTTCGGTTATTAGGTTTTCACGTCTAATATGTCACAAACTAACTTGTCCTTGAATCCCATTTAAAGCTATATACTTAAGCACTCTATACACATCAATCTTCAACAGTAAAGGAAAAAAATATAATACTATACTGTACTACTATACTCTTCCCCCCCCTAAATTTGAATTAGCAACTTGTCCGGTGTATTTTGATGAAGTTCAGAGTGGTGTCAGATTCAGGCTTCATTAATACTGCAGCCAGAGTTTGATGACCTGGTGCAGTGATGAGAGGAGCACTCACCGGACAAGAGTAAGGGTTACCTTAGGTCAAACTCTAGTTTGAAGGGTCAGTTCATATTGTTCAGTTGACTAAGATGATTTGCAAGCCAATATTTTATATTTAATAAGGCAATCCTAACAATGGTGAAGTAGAAACCGTATCAAAGTAGGCCTTATTTTTTTCATATACTCTGACATAATGTAATATGGTGACAACACTGGGGCAAAATGTCACTGTGGTTGGAAGGCTGTGGCACCAGTTCTGCCCATTTGTTGAGAGTTTGGGTCTGAAACAAAGTCTGGTACCTCTGGTTAAGATCAAGTTAACCTGCCACAGGTTAGTTTTAGGGGAATCAGCTGCCATGGCTACAGACATGGCTTTCTGTTAACTTGTGTTTCTGGAACAGGGCTTTTCTAAGAGCCACGTGCTTAGAATGGAAAATCTAGACTGAATTTTGATTTAACAGATCCAATTTACTGGCTAGTCCTCCTTTCTGGGACACCACCCTGTCTAAAAGGATATGCAGTTTTTGAACATATTTCAC
This sequence comes from Perca flavescens, assembly GCF_004354835.1. NCBI lineage: Eukaryota > Metazoa > Chordata > Actinopteri > Perciformes > Percidae > Perca > Perca flavescens. Next base: position 18,669,042 of record NC_041335.1, on the reverse strand, counting down.
AGAAACATGATGGTTAAAAAAATAAATGAATATAATGAATCAGCATTTATAAGCCGTTCCCTTTTTATTTCAAGGAAAATTATATTTATATAATGTTAAATCTCCCACCTCTAAACCTATCCATCAAACCTGAGGTTTTTGGGTTTGTGGAATATAAAAAGTAAGTTAATAGGTCTCATTTATCCCAATTAATTTGTCAGGGCTATGATCAGTACAGCATGAAATGTCAGGAAAACTTCTTGCAATGTAATAGTTTCTGTTCTCAAACACGTTGTCCCTGCAATAACCCATTTGTATCTTGTCTCAGGTCTTGTCTGCAACAACAAAGATAAGACAACTGAGTTTGTGTGTAAAATGTATTCCACACATTCTTCAGGCCTGTGCGTCAAATACAGCAGGGATCTGATGGTGATGAATTTACTTGCAAAATGGAAATTAGGACTATAGTGTATGGCATATTTCATAAATAAAGATAACATTATTAAACAAATGAACACACACACATGAATAAATCGGCAAATGATCTAAAGGAAAGTATTTGTTTTAGACTTAACTGTCTAAAGTTTTGCCAAAAACCTTTGGCAAGATGTCTTAAAATTATAGCCTGGATATAGTAGTTTCACAAAATAATCATAACTCAAGGTCCACTTCCTCACTTTTTTCTAGGGCATTCATCCGCACCCTCCTGGTATTCATCGGAAGCTGAGTTACATACTTAGGTCACGTGATGACAACAGAGTCATCTCTATAGCCGTTTCCACATTGGGGCAATGTCCGACGAATCAGGCCCCGACATAGTCCAGCGTTTTCCTTTCACGCATGTAGCACACAACAGGAGATTGTTTGTGTCAGATACGTTCTCACTTACTGCAAACGCTCTTGTTTGATTAAGACCGGGGGTGGCGCTGGGTAGAGCATGCAGCAGACAGGACATGACATGGATTACACTGTGTCACAGAGCGGTTCATAATTTGTCCATATACACCCAAGTCTCTTGCCGTTACATGAATTTGTCTGACGATTTCGGTGTCGCCCGTACCGACAGAAGTTCGTGAATCTTGTCATCTATCCGGTTAGACATTTTGGTTGCCGTCGTCATTTAAATCACCCTCCTTCTTGACCCTTGGATGGATGTTTTCTTCCAGTTTTGTTGGAGCTGCATGAAGTCTTCAACACGGATTTTGTACGAGAGTAGGCAGGTAAAAGAGCGCTTGATGTCAGATCCAACGGTTTCAAACATTTGCACTCTAACATACAGCTCTGCCAGGCAACGTCCAGATAATTTCAGGTTTGCCGTGATTGTGTGAAAGGGGCTTTAGACAACTGAGCAAACTCGTAGGAAAAGCTAGTAAGTGGACCTTTGGTTATGATTATTTTTTTCAAACTCTAATACCATTTATTTAAATGGTACTGAAAAAATAATCAAAGAAATGCATGCTTTCAACTATCTTGATTCTAAACCTGTCATTCACAAAAGTACAGTAGGCTTACCTTGGGCTCCATGGAGATGAAACTATGGCGACCGCGGCTGGACAAAGTAGATCTCTTGATGGTCCGGCTATGGAAGAAGTGATAGTGGTCTTTGAGATCCCCAATCTGCAAAAGATACACAGACTTAAGAAAAGGTATTCATTCCATAACCCTATCTACCTCAGCATAACTTTAACTACTTTCATTAACATACTTTAAAGTACTTTAAAAGAAGTTCCTTTTCTTAAAGTAGTAAAGTTTCAATGTTCTATGTTGGTATGTTAATGTCCATGTTTTTCTATGTATTATACATAAAGTTTTGTTGAGGTCTTAAAAAACTGTCAGAGAAAAAGACACGGACTAAAAGGTGAGACAGAAAGGGCAGACAAGTCAAACAAAACCAGACAAAGACACAAAAAGACAGAAAGAGACAAATCAGACAAATGTACAACAAAGACTTTGAGTGACAGAGAGATGGGGAGGACAGAGAATCCGCAGACAGAAAATGATAGGCAGACGGCAAGCTGCTGGATGGTGATTAGTTTTAATAATTGATAAAGACCATACAATCCCTCAGATGATCAAACTGTCATGGCTGCCAAGGGTCCTGTGGTGCGTCACTGATCCATGGCTGAGCTCCACCGCCACAGAACACATTAGATCAGCTTTCAGCTCAATGCTCACGCACATACACACACACATTCTCCAACTTCCAGACTGATAAAATGAGCAACAAAACAGTGCCAACAGGCTTTTCTGGATCACTTTTCAGCAAACACCAAACATTAGCTAAACATGCAGCACACATCAGATGTCTTGTAATAATAATCAGATTTCAAAATCAGTCTACATACTAACTAAATCTGCTTCCATAATAGGCGGCTACCGATTTGGATGCTTCTCATATTGCAAACAGGTCTCAACATATTGCTTCCACTGCCTATTTAATCTACCCAACATCTGCACTGCCATTAGCAGGCCACCCTTCCCTCTAGGAGTGTCTACATATGGGGAGCTGCTGGAAAAGCTCTGCACACAGAATTAAAAAAAAACAAAAGCCCAGGTCTAAACTTCTGCTGCACTGCTCTTTTTAAAGCCATCTATAGTCTGTTGTTTGCAAAAAACACTCATGTATTCCAATTGGTGACATTTTGAAATTCCTTTATCACATTCAAAGTGCAGTTGCCTAAACTATTGGTTTGAGTTATTGTTATAGTTACGACAAAATGTGATCAGATGCAGGGGTTATAGTCAACCGAACTTTCATTCTAATGCAATAACCCACAGAAGGAATCGCAACTTCAGCATAACCTTTGGTTACTGGGAATTATGTTGAAACAAATTTGTGAAGTGAAACCACTTGCACTTCAGTGATTAATGATGCCTTGCATCACAGACTTTTTCACTGGATACATTAACACTTCCATGTCACTTGATACGGAATCCTGCCAGGAATTGCTAAAAGGCGATACGACTTTTCCCCTGGAAAACTGTTCCAAGTTTGTCACAGCTGGGTCAGACTCCCAAACTACAAGCTCAAGTTTTGCCTGAATAAGTGTGGTTCAGATACTAAGTAGATTATTGCTACATAGAGCAGATGCAATAGTCTTATTACAGCTACATTTTTTAAAGTGACATCTAGGATAGGCTACTGCTACTGACTCAATATATTTTACTTCACATGTATTTACATATAAATGTGAATTGATAGGGGCAAGCTGGCACTGATATTGTTATACCTATCTCCCTGACCATATAACATGTACCCCAACTGGCCCAAAATAAGAATTAAAATCATCGACTCAGGCTAAATCAACAAACCAGAAAGTATAATAAATCAAATACTGATTTGTTTTAATAGTCATCACAGAAACTGGATGATTAGTTTGGATAATAATGATCAGCATGAGTGAGGTATTTTCCAAAAACAACACCCAGTTGGCCTGATACTCTTCAGAACTGACGTATTCAGTTCTTTCCCATCTCTTCAAAACACCAGTTTGAACAGATATCCACATCTAGGGTCTTGTCAGCTGATTTAGACTCAATTTGGGCCACTGTCTTAGTCTGGGAAGGGGGCTCCATGGTTAAGAGGATTACCCAGAATTCCCCAACGAGGTGCTCTCTCACTCCATGCCAACTCTTTTCATCCATCTGTCTATCTATCGTCCCTTCTCCCTCCATCTCGCAGTGTGTGGTTATCTTTGTCTGTTCTCCCTTTCCACCCCTGTCAAGAAGACTATATTGTTCCTCTGTTACATGTTTTCCCTACCCATCCCCCTTTTTCTCTCTTTAACTACTTTGCCTTCCTTCACAACATAAAACCTCTTCTCACTTAGCAGTCTTATCGCTAAATCATTTATCACAAACAGTCCAATCTTTATGAATAGTCCTAGCAAGTTTAATTCAATTAAAGGGTATTGCTTGTGATTGTAGTGTATCTCTTTGCAATCTACAGCAGCATTAACTGCAAAAAGACTTGCAATAATTCATATCACTTAATGAGTTTAAATTAATTTTCCATATACATCAGTGCTGCACTGATATAAGAGAGAGAGGGTTGATGATGGGGATGTCAAAGTTCACATTAGGAAATCAGTGTGCTGTTATCGCTCCCATGGGAGCGGCTTTCAGTTGACCCCGAAAACCAGGAAGTGAAGTAAAACTGTTGTCTATGAGGTGTCAAAGTCCAATGAACGTTCCATATTGAGATGGAAATTAGGGCGAATGGTGGGGGTTGGGGGCGACACTGCACCCCACAGGGGAATTCCTATGGGGGGCTGGTATGGAAAGGGGGGAGGACTCACACATTAGTTCCCGTCAAAGAGAGGGGATAAACGAGGCCATTAAGGCCTGCTCTCTGGGGAGTATAGTGGGTGGGCGGGCTGGATAAGGCGAGGAGGAAGGGGGGGGTTCAATAGCTGTTGACTAGGCTACCCCACAACAACCTGTCAGAATGCCCCCCTCTGTTCCACGCTGTCTTTGCGTCAAGCGCTGGCAAGTGCAGGCTTGAACTACCCACGTATTTCGGTCACGATACTCTGAAGTGTGTGTGGGGTCCATGTTTGTGTGCCCTATTTTTCGTTTGCCCACACAAAAGGACACAGGATTTCTCTTTAAAATTTTTTTGTCAAAACACATTTTTAAATGACCAATTAACCCCTCCTCCTGGACTTGTGCAGACTTCTGTTAATTAATAAAATGACATAATGTAAAGACAGACGAATCTCACACAGTGTTTCCCTTCACTGTATATGTATATTTTTAACAACTGTGATTGGGATTTATTTTAGACTTCACTAAGCATTGGCCCTCACATTTGGCCTTGAGAGTCAGATCTAATGAAAAGTGTAGGATCTTACACTGTAGGTGCAAGCATATGCTTGATGATTTTAAATATCGGCTCAGATCTTTCTAATGAAATATGACATGCCTATTTTAACACGTTTTCTCTTGTAGCCATGTTTCATCATTACTCTATCTAGGATGACTTCTTGAGTATCTACTCAAGAAGTCATCCTAAGTGTAAGCAGAGCTCAACAGTGCTGATTTGTAGCAGCTGACCCAGTGGGCCTAGATATGGGCTAAATTGAGATTGCACTCACAAGGAAAAGTGCACCACTCACATCTCCATCTCTTCCTCCATGTAATGTAAAACACTGTGTTCAAGTTTTTAAATCAAAAACTTACAAGTAGTCTAAAGCAGGACCAGTCAGTGGAGGTTTTGAGTCAAAAAGTAGCTACACAAATACAAATGTAGTGTTAAAAAGGACCAACATGGGAATCTGTTTAACTGTATACCTTTTGATGTCAATTCAAAGACCACCAACCAAACAGCACTAGCTGTCTCACTTGTGTGTCAAAAAGACCAAGCACATGAGACTGCTGTAGCTTTGAGGCTGATAGTGAGCGCTCTGTGGCTCCAGTCCGCAAACTGATCATGATCCGCGGACACACAGTGAGGACTAGAGGCACCTGTTGTGCCATCCTGCTCTTTCAGTCTTCTTCATTTGTTGCCTGCAGCTTCTCTCTTCTTATCTGAGAGACAGAGAGCTACAGAAAGAAGGACGGAGTTAGGATTCACTAAGAAGGTTCGTGGCTCAGGTAAGGACTTCAGACCATTGACGTTTGACTTGGTGTCGTTTGTCTACTGGTAAAGGGATAATAACCACCATGACATGCCCGACTTTAAAGAGTTGTCAAAAACAAGAAACGACAAAGACACACAAAAAGGAGGCAACTTTTGATGGAGCAATAGGCAACCTACCTGTCCCATGTTCCTATAGCCATATTTATCCGCTATCCGCTCGGCCACATCGGCTCCACCGGCTATCCTGACTGCCCAGTGGTTGGTGTAAATCCGAGCATTGCACGGCGGGGACGCAAAGCTGAGACTGAGCGCCAGAACGCAAAGCAAGCTTCTTCTCCAAGCGGCGTTGCGGACCATCTTCCCCCACTTTTAACCCGACTCTTCTCCTCCTCCTCCTCCTCCTCAGCCGACCAGGCAAACAACCAAACTTCTCTTCTCGGCGAGCAAGACTCTCATAGACACACAACTATCCGGGCAAAACACTTCAAGAGAGAGGGAGAGAGGGGGGGGAAGGAACGGAGCCCCGAAGAGGAAAAAATAAATCTTATCCTCAAACCTCTGCTTTCCACATGGGAGAGTTGGAAGTTTGCGTTTCGTGTGCCCTCTCTCTGTCCCCCTCTCTCTCTCTCTTTTTCCACAACGGAGGAGGAGGAAGTGTACGTGTCTGTGCGCGCGAGTTCGTGTACGTGTGTGTGCGCGCGGTGCTCCTCAAAGCTGATTTCTCTTCTCCACAAACAACTCGGATGTTGGTCGTTCAGCTCATCGGGCTTTCATGTGGCGAAATGGCTACAGCGCCTCCCCACAAATAACTAGCTGACACTCTGGAGAGTAGAAACAACTAAAGCCGCGGGGTTTCCCTGCCGAGCTCCGCTGGGTCTTAAAGACACTCATCTCGCCCGTCGACCAGACACAGCACGGGGGTCAAACTGGGGGCCAGGGAGACACTCGGGGGCAAGCTCCAGAAGGGCCCCCGGGTAAAATTAAGAATAGCTGTCTGGAAGTTAACCTAGGATTATTCTTTATTTTGATTGTCATAGGCCTACTTACAAAAGAAACATATACAACTGTTTGTATATTCTGCCGTTTACATGTTCATGTGGCTACTTCCAAAGCAAGGAGGCATTACAACAAACTGACATCAAAAGTTACAATATGTTTGAATCTGTAGATTGGTGCATTTGGACTAACCATAACCCTGACCCCATGTTTAACCCCAACCTAACCCTGACCCTGCTTTGATCCTATTTAACCTAGGTGGGTCTAACATTAGGCTATTCATAATCCTAGATATTAAATAGAAAAGAAAAAAGGACAAAGACCAGAACAAAGTCATTTTGACAACACATTGTTTCTTTTTTGGCCCCACTATTAATTACTATTATTATTATTATTATTTAAGAAATAATACTGCCAAAGGGTTGTGTAAAAGAGGAAAGTTATAAAAAATATTGAGTTTGACATCAGGAAACGTGTAGCGAAACAGATTATGGTATCTTCCACATTTTGGGGTTTTGTTTGTAGACAAGACAATACCAGTGAAAATTGATCTATGTATTGCTTTCTAGACTTGTTTTGTTCGCAGTTTACAGAAGAGTCAATTTTTTTTTTTTACTTAGACAACAGAGCTGTATTCTAACCATCAATAATATGTTTGCTAGTGTGTCACATTTTATTAGCTGATACAAACTGCTGTACATGAATGGCTTTAAAATGTCCACTAGTTAACAAGTGGATGCATTACATTTTGGAAACTGCTTTCCCATCCCACACCTTGAAATCTGCTGTTGAATGCAAGCCTTGTCATTCTCCTGGGCAATATTGACATAGACATACCAATGTAAAGTTGGGTAAACCATGACCTCCACCTCAGTCATCATCCAATGGGAAACAGCTACAGAAAAAAAAAAAGAAAAAAATTATATTTTCAAAGAGAAGATGGAATTATTCTTTTCTCCCATAAAAAACCCAACCCTCTTCCAACTTTATCAATTTGATGATTCTTTTTGTTGTTGTGACTGTCATGATTTATGGTTAATAGTGTGGATTGCTTACAGTAAATACATCTTGCAAAGAACTGAGTAAATTTGGGTTTTGGGTTTCTTGCTCCAGGGCTCCCTTGTAAAAGAGATTTGACTATCTCAATGGGACATCACCTGGTAAAATAAAGGATAAATAAATAAATAAAATAAAAATAAAATAAGATTGAGTGGGTTTACCCTCTGCTAAATCCCTGGACATGAGCTGAACTCCGGTGTGTTTAACGCTCTCATACTGTAACCAACCTTGCAGATAACCCTACGGTATGGGTTACGCATCCACCACGCATCCACCACTGCAATGCAGGCCTTCTGCTCTTCTTACCAGCTTTACTGCATATTTCCCCTCAAATCAGTGAAGCTCTAGATGTCATGCTCCTCATCGCAACACAGGTCACAGCTGACTAAATGCTGTCATTATGGAATGTGCCGGTATTATCTGCAGTTGAGCCTTTCATTCAAGGCCTTTGTTGATTGATGGGTTTTTCTTTTGCAGCAGTTTCCTGGGGATGTCTCTGTGCACAGCGAAAACTCTGTTCTGCATGGGACACAAGTGAAAATCAGCATAATTGCACTAATTGCAGCCAATTTTTCGCTGAATGGACCCTGCTGTCCCATCTCACAACAAGCGGGGGGACAAGAACATCTCATGGTCCCCAAGATGGAGATGAAAGGGAGTTAAGAAAAAAAACACCCAGTGAGCGTTCGCCATTCAGCTGGATGGAGGGGCTTGTAATTTAAAGGAAAAAAAAGGAGAGGAGACAAAACACAGCAGAAATTGATTTGAGTATCCAAATCAAGTACCCAGGTCACAAGGCCACCTTGAGAACCAAGGCCCCCAATTTCCATTCAGGTTTAAAATGTCGTGATATCCTGTGTGACAGCCTCACAGCTCCCCGTGTTTCTCCAGGGAGTGAACCGAGTGAACCCCAACAAAATGTCTTTGTCAACATCTGAGAGCGGATTGGTCATGTGTGTCAACAAACACTCTGAGGGGCATTCCTGTGTACATTCCTGTGCCTTTTCAATGAAATAACAGTGCATCCCATGTTTTTGCCAAACGCAACTTAAAAAAAAAAACTACACACAGCCCCCATGATACAACACAATGGAAGGCTCCAATAGGAAACTGCAGCCAACTAGCTTCCTCTACCAAGGACACAGCTAATTTGTTCATTCAGTATCAAGCCCAACATTTCTTGGGGAGAACCTCCCATATGATGTTCTTGTCCCGTCAAGACAGGGGCATTATTGAACATGTGTGCCCCTCTTGCATTCAAGTGCATCTTATGATTACCCATCCACCACTGCTCCTCCACACCTCTCTGTCTGCACTTTTACCGATGATGGCCTTTGCCTTTCCTTTCCAGATGTTCTCCTTTTTTGCTTGCATCTGCTTTTTCTAACGAGTGCATGGGTTTGGTTCAAGTTCGTTTTTTATTCATTTGATTTGATCTACGCTGCATTTTGTCTTTACTTCTCTTCCTTTCCTTCTTGTACCTTTCTGCTTCTTCAGTTATTTCCTAGGGCTCAATGCTCTCTCTGACCCCCCTTATCTGTAACTCTCACTGGGTGGGCTTCCTGGGAGTAAAGGTTGACCTTTCAACTTCACTTTGACCTTTGACCTTATAGCTTTAGGCTTCTGCACTTTAGCCACAATAGCACCTGCCACTCACTGAACTTCCATCCTCTGCTTGGCATTTTACTCTCCAATCACTACCGTTCCCTTCTTCTCTTTACCCTCTCTTTTGTCAGCCACATACCAGGCTATTCTGGAGGCACTCACACTCTATACATTCTGTTGAGAGAGATGGAAGAAGGGGGAGACACAGAGAGAGAGCTATAGCCAAGTAAAAGTTTGGTCTCCTGCATCCGCGAGGAATGTTCTAATCTCCATGGTACTCATTCGGTATGGTAATGAGTTATCAATTAAAACAGACAGTTCACAGGTCAACACATACTTGTTTATGTTTATTTATGTATTAATTGCCTGTGTTTACTAGGTTTGTTCAATCTCCTTGAGTCCCAAATATGACTCACAACTGTGCATTTAATCAGTGCCCAGGTCAGTGTTATGCAGTATATGAAAGGATATCTTCTAAATAAGAGAAATTATTTTATATGTAGCCTACCTGTAAGCTGTGAGTGACCCACCTGGTCTGGCCTCCTGTGTCAAAAAAGTCCTCCTGTATATGGTATGGAGGTATGGACCCAACAGTTGACTTCATACTGTAAGACATAGCTATACATTGCCACCTAATGGTGACTAATAAGATTACATATAAGAGATTGCAGTTGAATTCTGTCAATATTTTCATATTCATGTCCATTTACACTTTCACACGTGTATAAGAATTACTGTTCCGAAACACATTATCCCTGCTATGCTCTACATTATTTCCCTCACTATACAATGATTAGAGAAAGTATTGTATTTTAAAGCAAAGTAACTGAAACTAACTGAAACAACTAATTTATCGTTGGTTTTAACATTGTATGTATTATATTTTCATATACATTTTCATTGCACGATACTGACAGATCCATCCTTGTCACTTTTCAGAATTTCAAAAATCCTTAAGATAAATTGAATATTACTATGCAAACAACAGGTGTAATAACCGGATATTAATGGAAATGGATGTGATGCTCTAAAATAAATAAATAAATGATTACAGTAACATTGAATAGGAAGGAAGTCATGGCCCAAGCTGTTTTTTCCACTTGTCAGATATGTCTACCATGTTATTTAATGGTGGCTTTTTTAATAAAACAAATCCAATTACAAAAATAATTGAAATTACAACAATAAATTGCAACTATTCGAAAACTAGAAATAGAAATGATCTTAGGTCCCCCCCACCATAAACCCTTCTCTCCTGCATTATTGATTTACTTAAAACAGCAGATGGGGCTGTGACAATCCAAAACAGAGGGCAATATCCCAGTATAACTTACATGAATGGCTTTCCACATCTATTTACATTTGTTTTGCATGACTGCGTACTTGTTCCATCTTAGTGAACGTGATTGTGTTGAATTATTGTAAGAATTCAGTCCAATCACATTCTCCAACTTTCCTGTTTCATCTTTTATATTTAAAGGTTTGTGCTGTGCTTAGTCATGAGCCAAGGAACACATTAATTTGTAATATTGAGGTATTTAAAAAAAAAAGTTTATTTTTCATTTTAAGATTATTTTTTGGGTTTTCATTAGATAGGACAGCTAAGGAGAGTACAGTGGGAGTAGGAGGGGGATGAAATGCAGCAAAGGGACACAGGTCAGAACCGAACCCAGACTGCTGCAGCAAGGACTGAGCCTATGTACATGGGGCGCATGCTCAACCAGGTGAGCCACCAGGACGCTGGACGCCCCTTCAGTTTTTACGTTGTAGTAAGTCATTTTGTAACAGCACCATAGATTATCCATTTCATGGGAAAAGCAGGTGTCCTATGATGGAGCGAACTGTGTCTGACTCAAGCTGGGTTACCATATGGCCAACTGGCTTAAAAGACTATCGCAGAGAACACAGTTATGGC